>NW_009632790.1:99988-100321 GCF_000690535.1 Cariama cristata | reverse complement strand
CCCGCTCCACCAGTGAGGAAGCTGTGGGTGCACAAGAAATTGTGAGGGCACACAACCGGGACAGCTGACCCCAGCTGACCAAAAGGATATTCCATACCATATGATGTCATGCTCAGTATGTAAAGCTGGAGGAAGAGGGGGATGTTGGGAGTGGTGGCATCTGCCTTCCCAAGTAACCATTAAGTGTGACGGAGCCCTACTTTCCTGGAGATGGCTGAACATCTGCCTGCCCGTGGGAAGTAATGAATGAATTCCTTGGTTTGCTTTGCTTCTGTATGCAGCTTTTGCCTTACTTATTAAACTGTCTTTATCTCAACTCGTGAGCTTTACTCT
>NW_009632790.1:54297-99960 GCF_000690535.1 Cariama cristata | reverse complement strand
TGAGCAAGCGGCTGTGTGGTGCTTAGCTACCAGCTGGGGTTAAACCACAACACCCACATAATGAGTATCTGCCTAGAAGAGATCTGTTAGCTAGGGAAAGCTATGCTATTAAATTAAATCCCTCCCAATTTAAATTAAAACCTGCCGATTAGATGTGTAATGTAAACTGGTCACTTCCCACAGCTTTACAAAGTTGGGTGCATTAAATTCTTCGTGTATTTCACTATGCAGGAGGTTTAGTTGCATAAACAGAGCACTGCCCAATTAAACACATAAAAGCAGGACCAGAATGTATAGTAAGTGCATCGTGCTCCAGATAACATTGCTGGGTTAGTCCTTCTTTGGTATTTCTTCAATGCTTCTTTTACCACAAGCTTCACGGTGCTCTGTATGTGGGATTTCCTGCCGTTCTGGAGGCTGTTACTGTAATAAACTTCATGTTTCTCTTATAAAATCCGTCTTCCTTTTCCCAGCATACTAGGGCCTCTCTCTGTTCAGTGTTGCCCTCCAACATGCCCCCATACCTACAGGAAAGGATAAGTTCAGTAATTCCCCAGGCGCTGCTTGCTCTTTCCAAAGCAACAGCCTAGGCTGTTCGCTTTCCAACTGAAGAAGAATGGGATGTTGACAACTAAATGAATCTGATTGTTTTATTATATATATCTTCCTGCATAATTCACCAGTTGGGCAGGCAGGGTAGTAGGGAGATATTTATAGATACTAGAAATGTCACCAGGGTGTTAATTCTTCATCCTCTGAAAATCATCACAGGAAAAAGTTGGCTGTAAAATGCTGCAAGAGGATAGTGAATAATTTGGTGCTTTAAGGGGAGAAAAAAATCTGACAGGCATGAGATTTTTCCAGCCATATATGCCTAAGCCAGGCAACTGAATACAGCTGGCCAGGCTATTCATTAGGATCAATGCATTAGTCAAAGGTGAACATGCAGCTTCCCACTTGGCACTTCCAGTTCACACCTTCTTTCCCACTCTTTGCCCTTGTTTGAGTGGAAGGGACTGAGCAGCGAAGAACCCCAGCCCCAAAGCCAGCACAGCCCAATGCTGAGGCTCCAGTGCTGGTAGAGCTGCAGCCCTTGGGATGACATCCAAGGCAGAATTACGGTTGATCTGGAACAGAGCAGGCAGGGCTGGCAACTGAGTTAGTTGGGCAGTGCTGTGCAGCTGGGCAATAGGGCAGTAGGACAGTTTGGGAGCAGGGGTCCATGTGGTTGCTCATTTTTAGGGAAAAATGGAGACCCTGGGAAGTGACTTTTCCATCACTGGAACAGGTCTCATGAGACTAGACACCAGGCCCAGACCTGAGGCTGCTCTCCTGCCCTATGCCCCCCTCAGTTGTAACCTCTCTGCCTCATCCCTGCTTCACCATCCACCTCCCCAGGCCAGCTGCAACCCCAATACTTCTTTCTCTACAAAAAACAACACTGACCATAAACTGAGTCAACACGAAGATTTAAAAAAGCAAGTAAACATTTCTGAACCAAAGAAATGCCTCTTGCAAGCAGAGTTTTGCTTCTCAAGGCAGAGGACCCCTATGGCCGTTAGTTCTGTGACATTCACACACCACCCTCCAGCTATGGAATCACTGCTTGGAGGACCTGGGATTTAGGTGGAGGGTGGGGAAAGTGAGAAATCAGGGTTCCTTATGCAAAAAGTGACCACTTTTTTTTAGGTTGACTTTTCTTTCAGGCCACAGTGATCTCTCTCACATTTTACCACTCCCCACTGGCCAGACTGTGTCTACTGCTGCTTGTGTCCTCCCTGACTGCCCATGTGAAAAACAAGGGTGAGATCTTCCTAAACATCCAGGAAAAAGATCCTCTGGCCTTTGGGTAGGGTTGAGGACCCAGGTAGTTCATCCTCCAAGTCATCTGCCAGTGGTTATACAGGGGGACTGGCATTTTCTCCTGGGAAGTAAGTATTCAACCTCTCATGGCAGGACTTGGTGATTTCAGAGACTGGGGTGATACCACTCTTCTGGTTGAAGGAAGCTGCGTGTCTTTGTATGACTTGCCACAGGTCAGAGTCTGGAGCAATAGCATTTTGCTTGGGTTTGGGCATGCCACCCTGCAGGGCAAAGCCAAGTGTACGCCCTCCATGTCTCTGCACAGCTGAAGTCTGTGACAGTAGACATGCGTGCAAGGTTGCACAGAGTGGGGATTTTCCAGCTGCAAAGAAGTTGCTGCTAGAAACACTGCTGACACTTCACAGCACCCTGTGGGGCTGCTTTGGACCTGGCTCCTCAAAAGGTCTATGGTCAATTAGTTAACTCCAGACTGGTGACATTTTCCAAAGAGATGAAAGTAAAAGAAGGAAAATTGTGCTATTAAACCCTTAATATTAGGTAAAATTGAACAAAGTCTCCCAGGACAGAGAAATGACTTTTCCATAGCCTGGGAGTGTTGTACCTGCTGCAAATTATAATTGGCAGAAGAACACATTTCAAAGTAAAGTCTTCACAAATGCTTTGTAATGATGTCCCATATTTCGAGGTTAACCAGCTCCATTCTACTCCAACTGTTTCTCACAGAGCAAAGGAAAATGCAGACTAGACACATAAAAGGAGAACCTGATTGGTAGTCAGTAGGTTGGTTCCACTAGGGCAAATTTATTGCAACTATTATCGGGCAATGGAAATGCCCAGTGATGCAAATTCTGCATGTATCACTGCTCAATTATTTACGGAACAAAACTAGCTGTAACGTATCAACTAGATGCATTCATTTTATAAAGTGGCATTAATACATTTAATTAGCAATGGCTTATTAGATTCATGTCTGTTATTATGCATTGTTTTTTAAATGACTGTAATTGCCCAAACAAATCTACAAATGTATTTACCTTGTTAATGGTTGTGAACCTCATTTAAAAAGCTTTTAGATTGTAGAAGGCGTTCATGGAGTTATAAACAGCCCTTCTAACTTGAGTACTAGTGTGTCTATTAGTGCAGAAGGATTGTTTGAGGCTATAAATACATTGTCTAAAGGTTTTGAATCCCACTTAATTGTGTGCAAACTTTAAGGTTCACTTTTAGGGCACTCTTACAGCATTCATTTTGATTAGAGCCAAAAGTCATGAGGTGAAACTCCAAGTCTGCATTCAGTATCTTGGCTCAGTGTTTCCAGGAGTACAGCAGGAGCTGGGATGGGGGGAGCTGTCAGCTGTGATAGCTCCAGTGTCTGCAACACCTTCACTTTCTGAGAAGGATTATTTCAGGTAGCCTAGTCTTACTGTGGCAAATGTTGCCTTGGAAAAATCAGAATATTTATAGTATTATGTGAAGTCTGATGAAAGCTACACAAGAAAAAGTGGCTTATGTCCATGACGGAAGTTTTCTCTGGGTCAGCAAATACACCCCACAGACCTAGAGACCCTAGCATTTAGGGTATTTTCATGAGAATTTGTCTTGAGACTTTACATTGGGTTAGAATAAGGATTTGAGTGCTGATCTCCAGGTGCCTGGGACTCATCACCAGGCTGTTAGGCAGTCAGGAGAGGAAAATGCACATGGGGACATGTCTTTGGTGAGAACAACCCAAGAAACTGATTGTTCCTAGGTGCATGCTCTTCAACATGGTACTGCTCTGTCCAGTGGAACAACATTAGCAAAGTCCTTGCTCCTATTTCTCATAAAAGAGTTGGAAAGGTACTGGGATAATCCAAATATAGAATTGGAATAAATTCCAGGATTTTTCTCACTCACTGCTCAGGGCTGCAGAAGCTGCAGGAATTTCTTTTGAGCCCAGAGAACTGATCTGGTCTTGGACAAGCACTGGGGAAGGCAGGCGGCTGCAGGGTTTTAGAGCAGTAAATAATGAAACAGCTGCTTTCCCTTCCAGCATAGGGCACAGGCAAGGGCAATGGGCCAAAACCTTAGAGTTTAAAGCACCAGCTACCCTGGGAAGAACCAAACCCATTATTGTTGCTGATTCCACATTCTTTTTACCCACCATGAGTTGCAATTTCCTAAGTTAATGGTCCTAAGCTCATGTGTGTTTTGCACCTTCTTGGCATCTGAAGCACATCCCCACGATCAAATCTGGACCTGAGCAAACTTGCACTAAATCACCGGCCCATCAATCTACAGCGAGCTAGACTTGCACATACCTTTTTCTGGGTTGTGGTTCTCCTCTGCACCCACAACACGGAATACCAGAGCACCTAACTCCAGGTACTTGCATAACTCAGCCTTGCCAGTATTGGAAAGAAGTGAAAGATGCTCTGCTGGACAGGGTCTTTGGAGTTATCACTGAGAACTGGACAAGCAATGGGATGTTACGGACTACTGTGGGGGACCCAGGATTTCTGCTGAAGACAAACCTGAGCCATGTGATGTATCACCCACTCTGCTTAACAGAGATTTTACTGCAGAATCGTGCTCGAGAGTCATCAAAACACCTGGTACATATGGGACTGCATAAATGGGGAAATGATTATAAGAGACAGGCAAAGTTCAAAGGGTCTTAGAAAATTACACAGCAAATGCATTGAAGTGAATTAAGAGTTTTGATAGCTACAGCCTGGCAGATTAGTTGGCTAGATATATCCATTCAATTTGTCAGAATAGAGACAAAATAAATCTGAACAAAACAATCTTTGGAAAATCTACGCCGCTTCCCATCTGCCATCACTGTGTGCTTTTTATAGAACTGGATTGTTACGACATAGCCTACACTTTGACTATGCGCTGTCTACTTAACAAATGTTTGAATTAATTACTGTAATATTATTGGGAAGAAGCAGTAGATAGGAGGAAAATTATTAGATAATGAGAAATAAATTGCTATCCGAGCTGTCATGCTGAACACAGAGTGGTTTACCTCTATTTAGAAAGTTGTTCAATAGCAAATGGAGGTGATGGCTGCTCGTGAGTGATGGGAGGTTTGCTCAGACTGCAGCTGGGAGAAGATGCTGGTGGTAAACAGATGGAGACACCTCCACCCAAGGAAGTTGTTACCATCTGAGGTAATTTGTCTCCTAATTGGAATACTTACCTGGGAAGCTAGGATGACTTGAGCAGCATGTACGCAAGAGCTGTTCCTCCTTGCACAGATCTGAACGTTCCCACTCTCACATTAGCCTCCTGGGCAGGAATCCCCATCTGTGTCACATCTGGGAGTCACATCCCACAGTGCCTCACTGGATGCACTGCCAGCCCCTCCAAGGAGACAGCATGGGCAGTACAGCATATGAGAAGGCACAGTGGGACTTGATGCATCCTAAGAGGTTCATTCTTGCCTGCCCACTCTGCCTCCATCTCCAAGGGCAGACCCAGATTGTGGGCAACACCTGGTCCAGGCTCGTGTTCAAGGAGCCTGGGTGGATGACAAGCCTCTTCCCAGGTCCAAACTATAAAGACAATGTGATGGAAGATCCTCAGAGCTGGGTCTTCTGTACCTTGAAATCCCAAGTATCCCGGTAAGTGCAGCAGAAGACAATGGTCCATGGCAGAATGGTGATCTATGGGGTAACAATGGGCCATGGGGGAACAATGGGGTTTTTCCTCTCCTAGGGCAGTGGGAGGATTGTCCATGTCCCACGTTCTGTCCTGCTGGGATGGGGATGGTGCACCCTTGTTCCACCCAGAGGAGATCACACTGCCATGGAGGATGTCCTGCCCCTTGGTCATGCCTGCTGTTACAGCCTGGGAGGAGAGAGTGTGTAATATTGTTATGACTACTGTGCATGCCTCAGTTTCCCCAGTGTGCCCTGTTTCACCTAGGAGGTGAATGTGTTAATGTCCCCCTTTGGCAGGGTCAGCATGAAGACAGGTGAGCCTACAGAAGTATATTATTTTGTACAGACCAGACCATGTGGAGTTGCTTGTGGCTATTCACATGAATAGCAGCAGATGTAGCAATACCTCGCTGTCAGCATGGATGTGAGGCTTAAAGGCAGCAGAGGTGTAAGCTGCCAAAATATCAGTGGGGACACAGACCTGAGGACTCAGGGCTGCCTGGGCCCGTGTCATCAGTGAGGACACTGCCTGCTGCACTGCAGGTCTCCAGTGGCCCCAGGGACTGGAGCAGACTGGCTGCCACCAGTTTGCTTCTCTCATTAATCCCCCTGAAGCAACTGAGGTTT
Organism: Cariama cristata; assembly: GCF_000690535.1. NCBI lineage: Eukaryota > Metazoa > Chordata > Aves > Cariamiformes > Cariamidae > Cariama > Cariama cristata. Next base: position 93,859 of record NW_009632790.1, on the reverse strand, counting down.
GGACTGGCAGAAGTGCAGCCAGAAACAGAGGTGGAGTTTTCCCCAAAACCCTTTCTCAGTTGGGGATCAACCCTCCTGAGGAAGATTTCATGGGCTTAGGTGTGTAAAGAAGACCTGCCGAGCCATGTTTCCCCTCCCTGCTCCCCATTGGTCCCAGGTACCCAGAGAGACCAGGGCTGCCCTGGGGCAGTGGCTTGTGAGCTGCCTAAGGATAGGATGGCGGAGAGATGCTTTCAGGCAAGAATTGGCTCATGTACCTTAAAATAATGACTGGAGCCACTGACTGAGCAGTCATTAATTTTCTTGTGAGGTTCAGGGGCAGATGCTGCTCTCTGCAGCCAGCTTATATAGCTCTATTACTGTCACTCAGCTGGGAAATCAGTGACAGAACATGCAGGCCACATCTACTTTACAGTGCTACAGGTCTCCCACCACCACCTTGTCCTGAGCACCAGAGAAGAGGGGGAGCCCTGTGGGATGCTCCCCCCCCCCAACCTGTGAGAGACAAGCACCAACGGAGATGCCCTGAGTCAGAGGTCATACTAGATGTCCATGACCCTTGTGTTGTCTTCGGTGTCTGATGTGGCAGGATATCCCTGAGCTGCTCCTGCTGGGCTCTGAGCTGCAGTTTTAATGGAAAGCTGCTGGGGTAACCCAGAACTGCCGAGCACAGGCTGCAGCGGCCACACTAGCATGCCAAAAACACCTTGCATCCCATCCCAGGCAACGCTGCTTGGGGCCCATGCTGACCAGCCTTTGTGCATTTGAGTAGCCTGCTCTTCCAATCATCCAGTGTACCACCTTGATCCCATCGAGAACATCACCCAGCACCAGATGGCTGAGCTGGCCATGCAACACAGCGGTCCTCCTACCTACGTGTGTACCTATGATCTGGGGCCAGGTCTGCAAGAGGCAAGGTGAGGTGCAAAAGAGAAAGAGGCTTTCCATGCACAGCTGAGCTTGGCTTTTGGAGGAGACGGGGACCTCTGAGGCTCAGGGACCTGTTTTTGCCTTGCACATTTTGGAGGTAGGAGCTGAGGACATTCCTTCTGCATGTCCCTTTAACAACTCTATGACATTACTTGTGTTCATGCTAAGAGATGTGTGGCTGCTTTGAATCCATTGAAAGGTTTAGCTCATGCATGGACCAGGATGACAGCTTGACATCTGTCAACTTCTCACCACAAAATGAGTTTATTGTTGGCAGATTTCTTCCATTTGTTATCGAAACGGGGAGACTCCAGCACCCCTCCTGCCACTCGTGCCCCTAATCTGTGCATCACACTCTGCCCTGCAAGATCCTCCCATCCAGGGAGCATTTCTCACTGTTGATTCCATAAAGCATGGGGAAAGGAGAGGTGCTGCCATAGCCCGTGCTGCCTAAGACACGTTCTGGAGGCCACAAGCAGAAAGCTGAAAGCCTCACGAGATCCAGCCCTCACTTTTCAGCACAAAAGGCACTGCATGGGGCACAAGGGAACGTGGATGTGGATCTGATTACAGTGGAGAAAGATGCCAACCATGGAAATTAATTATCTGTTCTCCAAAAGGAACGAGTTCTCCAAATTAATGAAAATTATGAATATAAAAATGTAGAGGGGAAAAAGAAATTAAAAAAAACTAAAATTGTTTTAAAGAAACTTATTTGGAATCAAAAAGCCACAAGCAGAGAGGTAGTTCTGACTAAAAGCCTGGAGGATGGATGGTGTTAACAACTGCAAATAATGGTGAATACAGAACAACTGCAAAGGAGAAAAAAGAATTCTTCACAAACCAGAACTGTAAGATGTGGGAAATTACTAAGGGAAGCCAAGACACTAGGAGTAAGACTGTAGCAAGCAAAATTACAGTCAGTCATGGGATTCCTTCCCAGTGGGTCAGGTTCCACATCTAAGAGAGGGAAAACTTCTAGAAGAAATGTAGAAATGGTGGAAGTAACCTAGGAAGATGAAGCCTGTTGTGGTTAGATTAACGTCTGCAGCTTAATGCTTCTGCTCACAGTCTGTGACATGGGCTTGGTCTCTGGATTGTGCAGACACAAACACGTCCAGGGGTAATTTGTCCCTAGACTTTATCCAAACTATGATACTGGGTATAATTTCCAGGATCAGGTGTGGAAGTGCATCCTAGCCCTGTGTCAAGGGGTGATCAAGACACACACAAAGTATCTCCTGCCTGTTCCTGTTTCTTTTGGAGGAAATCTACAGGGAGCCAGGACATGTGCTATGGTCAAGTCTCTGCTTTGGACAGGTGGGCACCAGAGCCTTGTGTTTTCAATGCAAATTTTACACTTTGGGAGACATTTGACTGTGTTTGCTAAAGAAGAGGAATGAATCCCATCATCCGAAGCTAGACAAGGGTGTTAATATCTACTGGGCTCAATGCACTCAACTGAATTGCCCATGGCTCTCTCAAGGCAGAACTGAGGATCTTGCTCACCCAGCATTGTTCACACTCGAGCTGCTCTTGAATACCGTGGAATTTCCAGAGGTCTCAAAGTATGTGAATATCATGAAAAGGCCACCTGGGTTGATTAAACTAGATGAGATCCTTAGGAATAGAGCATGAATGAAAGGTCATATGGAATCCCTCTAAAGCTGAATTAAATGCCAGCAATATAATTATTGCCAGATTTCAAGGCTTTATAGGACATGGGTCTTGTCAAACAAGCAAATGATGCAATTACAGGTTGGCCTGACAAAGGTAACTGCATAGACATAAAAGACTTAGTCCACGGGAGGAATTTCGTTTAATAATGCGTAATATGTTAGTAAAATTTTAGTTCAGGAAATGCAGAGTGAGGGGTGGTGATGGCTACTTGACAGATATTGGGAGGAAGGACTCCATTAGGGACCATGGTCCTGGTGGGCTTTTATAGTGGAAGAGGATCTGTCCAGTGCTGGCAACACATCTACCTGGCAGAGCTGGAAAAAGATGTTCAGAGCACAGCAGTTACCTGGGAACAACTCATTTTTTGATAGGGATACCTGAGTGCTGACCCCTGCTTCCAGGGCTACTTCACAGTACATTGTCTTTAGGTATTAGCCCAGTTGTAATCCTGGGTACAGAGCTAAGATCTCCTTGTCTCTGCAGGCATAAGGGGAGTAGAGCGATTGCTCCATGTCCTTGGAGATAAGTCATTGCAGGGCTATTTCCAGAGATGAAACCATCCCCATCTGGCCTGTGTGCGCTCCACTCAGTCCTCTGTCTCCTGTGCTTTAGGTCAAAGGATGAATTTGCTCCTCAGGTAAGGTGCTTCCAAGGCTAATTAGAAGAGTCAATCCTGCCTCCACTTGGAGATCACAGTGGAGCCAGCACCACCTCGTGTTCAGCAAGCCTAATTGTTTGCTTTGCCTGCCCACAGACCTTTGATCCTGCCCCTTCTTTGGGGGCTTCCTTATCTGTTGGCTCTTAGGAGCTATTTGTTCCCAGCTTGTTTGGTTTAGGAACATCTGGGCTGAGTCAATGACAGCATCTGGTCTCATCCCAGACCAGGTTGGTGGGACAGGATAAACAGGGATCTGGAGTACGTGACTGAGAACTTCTGAAGGAAAGTTTCAGGCTCATTGCACAGATGATGGTGTGTGGGAAAAAGAGCAAGAGGCATCTCTGCAAACTAATGAGACATTTGATTGCCAGCTGGGGTGTACATGGCTTCAGATGACCTCTGCATTTGGGACCAGTGCCAGTAGGCAGAAGAATAGAATAATTGGTATGAGCTGATGCAGAGAACAATAAAAAAGCTCTATTAACACTGACAAGGGATAAGAGTGAAGAAATGCTTTGTCAGGGGCCATCTCTTCCTCCTCAACCTCCATGTGCACACAGTAGATTGTGTGGTTTAAGGTTAAATCTGTGTCTAAAGAATAGGCCAGGACTGCTGTTAAGTAAGACACATCAAGAGAGCTTCCTCCTCACTCTGACCATCATTTATCACTCACCTATGCTCATGCATCCATCTATGGGCTTACGATATGCTGATCACAGTATGACAAGTAGTGAGACGTCCTCCAAATATTCCTTATGGTCCCATCCTCAAATCTATGCTAAACCGTTCCAGGTCTCCATTGTGTCATACACATGACATATACATATTAATTCTTTATAATTCTTTTAATAATATGTGATTTCTAAGACATCATGGTAGCCAAAAGGATTGTACTGGGAAATCAAGATGCATCCAGTTCTTCCCCGGCAGAGGAGAGCACCCTGAGGTGGCCTGTTGCCCATATCCATCTTCAAACAAGCCATCAAGCAAATGCTTTCAGTCTTCCTGGAAAATTGTTTTATTGGTTAAACCTGTAGCAGAACAACATGGATTTCAGGGAGATGGCTCAGCAAGACACTAAGAAAAGGGCAGTACAGAGAGATATCTTCCAAATGCTCACTTGTACTGGAAAGAAGCAAGAAGTGTGTTGGCTGGCAGATCCAGAAGGAAGGTCCTCTTTGCCAAGAGAGCCTCTGGGGGATGCAGAGTTGCCAGGAAGTGGGTCAAGACCATGTGTACAGTCCTAATGACTGGTGCTTCCCCAAGTCGTTGTTGCACAAACACTTGGTTACCCAGTTCCTTTAGATTCCACAGAAGATTAACTCATCTTTTAACCTCCCCTTGCAAAAAGCAGTCAGGAAAATGTATGCATGCATGAATAGACTCTTGGAGCAGGCAGTGGGTTAGCTAGAATTGAAGCACAAACATCTCTGTCTGCAAAGCCTGTCGGGGAACCGAGGATGCTCTGGTAATGCTGTGGGGTGCCAGTTGCCATTTCAGGCTGTAGCTAAGGCTACTTCAGAGAGCAGTGTAATGGGTCAAACCACACCAGACCAAGGACACATCTTATCCAAAAGGGATACCTTGAAACAATTAAGAGAGGAAGAGTTCATTGGTTCTGTAGGTGCTTGCTGCTGTATCATCCTTCCCGGTAAAGATCCGCATCTTTTTTGCTTTTCTGAATACACCTGCCTTCAGCTCCCAGACACTGGTCCTATTATTGTCTTTCCCAGTTTATTGAAAAGCTTTTCAGAAGTTGCTGGTTTTCCACATTAAGTTACTTATATATTGTGAGCACATTGCCTTTCAAGTGTCTCCTCAATTAGCTAAACAGATCAGGCTTTTAAATCCTTTACTTCAAAGTGTCCTCTCCTGCCCTCAAATAATTTCTGTGACTCTTTTTTGTACTCTCTCACTTTTTATCATCCCTCTAATGTGTGCAGCTGGCCTCTGCACAGTCATCCCCAGAGGCTAAAGCCATCTCCCTGCCCTGGTCTTTCTCCACTATTGGTACATCTAAGAAGAGTGTTAGCTTTCTTGCTGAGTTGCTGTGCTACTCTGATCCCTAAATCCAGGTCAGCGTTGGTGCTTTTGAGATCATCTTTTGTCACAGTTGCATTAGCTGCAAAGCCATGCCAGACCTCCCCACAATAACACCGGGGAGCATAGCTAAGAAAAAAAAAAGATGACAAAATTGTATGAGATGTAAATTGGATCTTGCCTGTGTTCATCAGCTTTAAAAACAATTGCTTTGCATTTGCTCCAGTCTGCTGTAACCTCTCTGTTTTGCAGAGCAGAGCATCTGAGAGCTCACCCAAGGCCGTGACTGCCATTCATGGTGGAGCTGAGCAAAGGGCAGAGCAGTCACCATTGCCAGACTAGCCTGCAGTGTCATTGTTCCTGCAGGAGGATGCATAGCCCCCAACAGCCTTTACCACAGTTCTCCCCACATAATGCCCAACCACCTCCTTCTCACAGCATGTGAACATAAAAGGGTCTTCTCAACTCAAACCAAATGTAGCTGCTGTGCTATACTGGCAGGAGTTAGGAGAGGACAGGGGACAGGGTGCATGATCCTCCCCCGACATATTTTTTCCAGCTCCATTGATTGGATGCTCCCTGAGCTGGGATTTGCATCTGAGTGTTCAAGGAGAGCAGAGTGAGAAGGGTGCAGGCTGGAAGAGGGAAAGAAGGTGCCTTTCCCATAATTTAATCCTACCTTGGTTGTCACCGTGCCCTTTGATACTCACAGATGATCCTGTGGTATGTCTGCCCTGCTGCTTTCTTGCAGGCTTTGGCACATAGAGGTGAACATGCCACTGACTCTTCTTCCAAAACTGATCAGCAAGTCTTTTAGTAGGTTTTTCTGGTAGGAATCAGAGAAGACCAAGTGCTCTATAGACATATTTAGAGAAAGTGAAAGAATTGTGTCTAGAACTTTTTCAGCTTTCTGTACAGCCAGGACTGGTTACATGCTGTGAAGTCATTTCCCTCAAAGAACACCTTCTCCAAATGCAGCCACATGGATGCTGAAGCTCCCAGGACCACAGACCTGGACACCTTTCTTTTCCTTTGGGACAACAGCTCAGCTCCCTGTGCCCTGTCCTGAGATGTGAGTTACCAGTTTGCTGGGCTGCGGTGGTGTTGAAGAGCCTGGCAGGACATGGCCTTTGCACTCTGCATGCCTTTGCGGTTGTATCACATCTCCTGAGGCATTCTCAGCACTGAGTATGACCTCCCCACACACATGAACGTGGAGGAAGCCATCTTCTGCAACCTGCTAGTGATGTACCTCCAGGGTTTTCCACATGGGATGATGAACTTCCTTCTCTAAAGAACCTCATAGCAGTTGGGCTTTGGATTGCTTCTGGAAATTTGATTCACAGCTTGGGACAAATCAGCCAGGAAAAAAAACCTGGCTCCATCCACTTCATTTGTGGAGGACATCAGCTGTGCCTGATCCAGATGTGCCCAGATCTGACTGGGGTTAGGAACATGTCCTGCCTGTGTTAGCACAAGTTCATTAACAGCCTGAGCTTCCACAGGGCTATATGACTGTACCCACAACTATCACAATTGCCTATGTATCCCTTACATCTCCATGCTGAAATCCTTTATCACTTGGTTTAGAGCTACTCTGTTCAGCACAACCCTTCTGTGAGGGCAGGGCCTAAGTCTGAAATCCAGTTATCTGGACCACACATGTGGCTGATGGGAAGATGCAGCCTTTATGTCCTGGAGACCACGACAGGCTGTTCAGGCTGTGGGGACCAGTCTGGAAGTTGTGGCTATGTGGTGGTTATGTTAAGTATGAACCAAGAAGGTGGCTGCTGACTTCTAAGACAATGAGAAATTGTCTCACGTTACAGGGAAATCCTTTGAATTCCAATGCATCAGAGCCCAGACATTGACTAATAAGCTCTCTAACAGGTGCTAATTTGAATTTACCTTGGGAAAAAGAAGTGATGTGGAAGGCAGATTAGTCACGTAATCCAACATTTGACTAAATCCTTTTCTTGAGTTCTTTGATCTGTGCAATTACCTGCTACTAGGCTGCCTTGGAAAAATATCTTCAAATCATAACAAGGACAGGTCAAAAACATGAATTAACACCCCCGGTGCTCACCACTGGGCCAATAAGGAGGGAAGCAGGTCCAATACAGTCTGGTATGCCTGGAGGATGAACGATTGCTACTCCTGAAGTAGCACTCCAGCGGTGCCAAGCCCCAGCCAGCACACTGTAGGCTCCAGGGAACACCCAACTCTCCACAGTCCTGAAATGGTCCTTAAATGTGAGGATTTCCCATGCACACATGCAATGAGTAAATATGAGCAGACTATCGTATTATGAATGAATTTGTTCCTGGCAGTCTTTGAGGAGACCAGGAGCAGGGACATAGGTGAAGATTACTCACAGCTTGGATTGTCCCAGTGGGAAGGCAAAACGAGCACTTTACTGGAGCTGGACCCAGGACAAAGCTGTGCCTCATGGAAACAGGGGCATCCCTGAATGCACACACTTTTCTGGCGACGAATGATTGTATTGAATTAGCTGAGGCCCTGCAGTGAGAGCTCTTTGGGGAAAGAGCAAGGCCATATGTGACCAGCACTCTGCAGGGCTCTTGAACAAGCTGTCCAGCCAGTGAGCTCTCTGTCTCTATAGCCAAATCTGCAGCCAACATCTCTCAGTCAGCAGACACCTGAAACACTTGGCCCCCTTCCTCTGTTGCAGTATGCATTGCCTCATGATTGACAGGCAAATGTCTCCTACTGTCTCACTTGGGTTAAAAGCTGTTTTCTGCTTCTGTGAGAGAGAAGAGAAGATGCAAGAAGAGGATACTCCAGTGGTTTGGGTTTGAATCCCCAGCAGCAAAGTCACTTGAGTATCAAGAATAATCCTGGGGTCTCTGGGGAGTGTTGCTGGGATGGGACTGCCTGCACAGACTGCTGTAGGGGCAAGACCACTGCTAGCTTCCAGGGCAGAAAACAGCCAATCAAGACAGACCCAAAACTGTGTCCAGCCTCTGCCTTGTGATGGCTGCAGCAACAGCATGCCCTGGGAGCAGAGACAATAAACCCCCAATCTAATGAGCAGCTGAACTCAGACAGGTTGTAAGATGCTTTGGTTCCTCTCCCTCACCACTGGAAGCAAAGATGTACTGTTTTCCTACCAACTCACTTGCAACAAAAAGGTGGCATCGATTTGCCTGTGCTTTGTAGAAAACAACCCAGTCTGGAGGGGCAGAAAGAGCTAATGGGTGACCTAGCTGCAGTAAAATGATTCGAGCATGTAAACAGCCTGAGGGGGCTGAGTTAGTGGAGGAGATTAAACGAAAGTCCAAGTCAGCTGCCACATTCCCCCGGTAGTAAAGCTTTTCCACCATGGTTGGCTGATTCTCTCTATATTTGAAGCCAGCTGTGCATGTCTGCAGGACAAGCTCCCTCAAGCATAGGCAGAACAGATAGACCATACCATCCCTGAACACTTTCCAGACAGTCTTCTTTTACCCACCCAGTCCTTGAAGACTCAGGTAAAAGCAGCTCTTCAATCCCACAAACAGGGGAATGTTTCTGTGTAAACACAGCCACTAAGAAAGCCTGAGTAAATGCCTTTTTATTTTGCTCACAGCAGGCAGCTCAATTTGTATCTAATGAGCACTAACACGCTCTCCTTCTATCACTCATAGCAATTACTCTGGACTCACTAGTTGCATACGGAAAACCTGGATACCCAGCTAACACCCTGTGCCATGTAGCAATGCTCTCGGTAGCAATTCCTGATAAACACTGTGACAAAGCCATTGTGCATATAGGAAAAGGTCAGTCAACAGCTTAATCTGACACAGCAACCTGGGACATGGCATAGGGACATTGAGTTTCTTGCCTTAGATGTACAGGCTCCTCTTTAGCTTGTGGGACCAGCAATGGGAGTTGGCTGCTGCCAGCTACAGCAGTGGGTGAGCACGGGATGCCATACAGCAGAGGCAAGTTGGGACCCTGTGCTAGCAGCTATTACCTTCATGGTGGCTTCCACAGATGGACAGCAGGTTTTGGGGAGTGGCTGCCAATGCCAGGCTTTCATGCAGAGACATTGGTGGCAAGAGAAACCAATGGCCTTGCATGAATATGAGCAGGCAATTTGTCCCCCTTCATTTTAAGATTTCTTCCCCTAAGATTTTCGTTCGCCTTTCTGTGTTACTTAGCAGTCCATAAATAAAGAGTTTCTGTGGATCACCTGGGTTTGCAGAGGTGCAGTATGGGCAAACAGTTCTCACTTAGATCCAAGGCTGGGGGCGTGTCTCCAGTGAGGAATATTGAGACCCCTTTCTGCTCACAAAGACAAAAGTTCTGCCTGTGAATTCTCCTCATGACTGAGGATAAGACCTGAAGATGGAAAGCAAGGTGACTACTGCCCCTGGTCAGAGGCATTTCTTTCCCTTCACTCCATGCCCTGCGACACTGCAGATGAGGCACATACGTGGTACCCCACCACGTGGGCAAGGGGGTCAAGGCATGGTACTGCTGATAGCCCGCAGTGAAAGATGTGAGAGCTGTAGCTGCCTCAGGTCGAATGAGCAGAGCTGAGAGCAGATCACTGGGGTAGGTCTGCAGCGGGGCTTGAACAGGTTCATAGTCTTTGCAGTCCTGTCTGTCCACAAACATAGGTTTTTGGACAAATCCCTGCAGAACTACTGCCTAGAGGTTTCTGGAGAATTGCTAATGAGTATTTGAGGAGCTTTCACTGGTCATTCTGCACATCCAGAATGGTATCCTCTCATTAACCCCAGAGACACAGCCTCCTGGCAAGTATGGCGATGAGCTGGGCAGGGTTTTTAACCATTCAAACAATCAGAGAAGTGCTTAGGAGTGAACATTAAGTGTATTACAGACGTATTCCCATTCTGATCTTCAACTGGTCTAAAGGACAGTTCCACTCGAGTAAGAATAAAATTTGTTGGTCCAAAAACTACTCAAAATATTAAAATAAAGACTTGTAAATAAGAAAGTGGTTGGAGTTCTCTCCCAACCTGCTATCCTAGCCCATATCACAAATATGGGATATAAAGATTCATGCATCCTTATTCACAGACCAGACAAGGGGCTTCACTGCCAAACTAGCTGTTCTAGCTAGCCTACTGCTTGGACTACTTTTTCTACCTCCCTCTACACACGAAAAAGGGCACAGCTAAAATTCTGTGAGAACTGCATTTCTCTTTTCCTGAATTACTTGGTTGTACTGTATAGAATGTGAAGCCAGGAATGAATTTGCCTTTGGCCCTGACCCGAAGTTAGACCTAAGCACAACACAATAGGTTAGCACCAACCCTCCTGCCTGAGACTTTTCCTATCAGAGAATTACAGTCAGGGATCCAAAGAATCCTAAATTAATCTTAATATTTATAACAGGCTTCAAAGGAGATGGAGCAGAGCAGCCACATATCAAAGATAGTTAGTATAACAAGAGGACTCCTTGCAGAAGATATCATAATTGATGGCACAGTAATTGGAACAGAGCGATGATGACTTGATAGAAGGATGGCTTCTGGGTAAGCAGTATGGGGGGTTTATTACTAATTAGATTATGTTTTACAGCAGAGATATCCCAGAATTTAAAGCTACTTCAGTTCCTTTTGGTGCTTACTTTGTCTGTGTAGTATTCTTGTGTAAATGTGCGTCTGTTGTCATGGCAGTTGAGGCTGGTGAGAGATGCATGATCCTGGCTGCTCAGTATGTCCTGCATGGAGAGTCTGTCTTTCCATCTGGTTATAATTTTCCCAAACTTTACTCAAGATGAGATTTTTCAGGAAAGATTCTGCATCAAACTGAAAATATTCTGGATAAAATTTGGCCAAAAGCTATTTGAAGTTCAGAAGTGTGAACTTTGGGGCTGGGAACTAACGGGGACAAGACAGGAGGTTTGGACAAGTAACACCAACAGATTTTTTATTCTTATGAAAAATCACCCACATTCAGGTGACTTTATAAGCCTTAATATAGTAATCTTGGCTTACTGTTGCCCAGCCTTCCCTTCCTGCCTCCTGACACATGGGCCAACCCAGCACTATCTACTTTTCCTTTTTCTCTCCCACCAGGTTGAATGGATCAAGGGAGCCAGAAATAAGCAGAGGTTTCCTATCTATCCTGTGCTTCCATGGAGCCACTGTTGAGCCTACATGGCACAGGAGGAGGAAAAGTTCTGCTTTGCATGCACAGCGTCTAAAACTTGGTTTGCAGGGAATCAATAAAAAGTGTGGTCAGAGCAGGACAGGAGAGGAACTGTGATGAATTGGGCAAAGATAAGAGCAGGACAGGAGAGGAACTGTGATGAATTGGGCAAAGATATTGGGAGCTGATCTGTATCTAAGCTGGGAGCTGGCATCAGAAAAATAGGGGAGAACTGGAAATGAAGGTGGGATTGTATTTTACTGACTGTTTATTAAAAGGAATGAAACTGAAGTGATTCCCCATGATTATACACAGCTCTAAAAAAATCAGGAAATACTAACACAGAAGGAATTGTGCAGCCCAAAGATCCATTACATCGTTGCAGATGATAACTTTTCTTGTGGTCCCATCTCATTCACTGCATAGAACAGACCTTCTCTAGGGATGATCCAGGGCCGGGTGCTGAAGGGACACTATTGCCTATAGAGCCCTACCTCAAATTCGGAAGCAGTTTTAGGTGTGGATTAGGGAAGAGCTACTGGCTGATATTGGATGGCGTCATGGGCAGATGCTGCCTGGAAATTCAGTGTCTGTGTCTCCGTGTACTTCCCAGATAATCATGCACAAAAGATGGTGCTGATTGTATTTCTCATTTTCTGGTTAAGATGGCATCTGATTTGCAGGAATACTCCAAATTCATAGCTGCAGCTGAGGGTTTTCCTTTAAGACCCAAAGGTGCTGTATGATGGTAAATCTTATAAAAATCTGTTCTTTTTATAAACTCAGCCCTCAGAATGCACTAACACATTTACTCTTGCCTTCCCAAGCTTCAGTTCTTTGTCTGTACAATGAGGATAACACCAGCTCTTCATCTGGGTGTCTGGAGATAAACATAGCTTTATACAACCTCATCTACACTAGTGATGAATGCCACAGAAAGGACTTCTGGAAATGAGTCATTCCTTTTCCAGTGGAGAGTGTGAACTAGGGACAGTGAAAAAGGCATCCTCTCTCAGGACCAGGACTAGGAATTTGTCTCTGATCTACTTTGAATACCAGGCTGGTCAAAGAGCAAGGAGGGGACAACAATGAATGGCGTTCGCTCCTCTGGACAGCACCATTCAGCCCGGCTGTGAAAGCATGAAAGTGGCATGGACCTGGGCATTATGAGCTGAGGCAAAAAGTAGAGGGGAACAAAGATTTTCTTTCCCAGGACTTCAAAGACAGCAAGAGCATCAGCCCAGAGACCCCTACTCAGAAGGCACAAACATCCACCATTTTAGTTAAAGAGGGTCACCATCAACATTATTAAGTTATGAGATGGTGTCTCTGACCATTGGACATGACAGTGCACTCATTGGGGTGAGAGGGACGGTTCAGGCACCAGGATCACAAGGGGTTCTAGCCAATAGTGGAAGCTTCGAAGTCGCTGAATGAAGCTTTCTTTCATGCTGACAGGGGTCTGATGGCAGAGAAAAGAAGTGTACCTTCTCTTCACAACTAACTTTATGTACTTTTTGATGCAGAAAAGAAAATTAAAAGAGATTATTGCTTTCTTTCAGGTAACATCTTTCCATAACACTTGCTTATTATCACAGCATCATAGCTTTTTGCTGTGTTTCAGCATGGATGCTGGGCTGCTGGCAGTACATTTCCTCCCTGTGCCTGCCCTGTGTACCTGACCAGCAATGGCCCTGCCCTGCAGATATAGGTTCCTCCTCCCTACCTCTCAACCACAAAGCAAACTTTGGGAAACATCATAGTGCACGTTCCCTGCTTGCATGCTCTGCCATGATCTCCCTGTTGGGGTAAGTCAGTCTGAAGTTACAGGTGAGGAACAAAATGTGGACATAAAAGATGATTTAAAGGAGTGCTGCAAGTGGCTCCTCTTAATTCTTTGCACCTCAAGTGATTTGATCTATCAAAATCTGTAGCCCCTGAGGAGCATGGTCATACCATCACCAGGAAGCACATGACTGCCAGCATCCCTGGTCAGATGTTTATCTCCGGCATTGTGGATGGGGCCAATTCAGATCTGAGCTCTTCCAGCCAAGACAATGCTCACTGTGTTTCCTGTGCAGCAGTGACAGCATTGCAATACAGATGCATACTGCTGAGTCAGCTACAATACAAGTCACTGGGGCTACAGAGCTAAGATAGGATGAAACAGCTATGGCCCATCTGACCACTCCAGTCTGTGGCAGGAGCAATGAACATGTAAAGTGTACAGACTGCTACCCAGCACAGACATTGTCACCAGAGACAGGGCATGAATGTCTCCATCTCACTCTACTACATCAATAACATAATTGTCTTTTCCTGAATTTTCGACTGTAGTTAACCCAGCTACATGCCTGAATATGAAGAGCCACTGCCAGCCCCTCATTCATACATGGGATGACTTTGCCCTCCAGGAATCATCCTGTGAAGTCCCTGCTCCTAGCCAGGATCTTTCTGCTGCTTCAAAGCAAACAACCACAAAAGGAGCACTCATGGTTTTACAGTCTGTTGATATGCACAGCAGCCGTCATCCCTTGATTATTCCAAGATGGGAAGCCTAGAGCACCTTTCCCTTTCACAAGTGGTGTTCTCTAGGGCTCAGTATTGGGACCGGTTCTGTTTAATATCTTTATCAATGATCTGGATGAGGGAATTGAGTGCACCCTCAGTCAGTTTGCAGACAACACCAAGTTGGGCAGGAGTGTGGATCTGCTTGAGTGTAGGAAGGCTCTACAGAGGGATCTAGACAGGCTGGATTGATGGGCTGAGGCCAATTGTATGAAATTTAACAAGGTTTAGGGCTGGGTCCTGCACTTGGGTCACAACAACCCTATGCAACGCTACAGGCTTGGGGAAGAGTGGCTGGAAAGCTGCCTGGAGGAAAAAGACCTGGGGGTGTTGGTCTGCAACCGGTTGAACATGAGCCAGCAGTGTGCCAAGAAGGCCAATAGAATCTTGCCTGAGGGAACTGGGGGTGTTTAGCCTGGAGAAGAGGAGGCTGAGGGGAGACTTTATTGCTCTCTACGACTACCCGAAAGGAGGTTGTAGCGAAGTAGAGGTGCACATCTTCTCCAGAGTAACAAGTGAGAGGACAAGAGGAAATGGCCTCATGTTGCGTCAGGGGAGGTTTAGATTGGATATTAGGAAAAATTTCTTCGTCAAAAGGCTTGCAGGCACTGGAACAGGCTGCCCAGGGAAGGGGTTGAGTCACCATCCCTGGAGGCATTTAAAAGGCATGTAGATGTAGTGCTTAGGGATATGGTTTACTACTGAATTTGGCAACGTTAGGTTTATGGTTGGACTCGATGACTTTAAAGGTCCTTTCCAATCTAAACAATTCTATGATTCTATACCTGTCTCTTGTATTGGAGTTGCTACTCAACTTACCTTGTGGAAGATTTGCCGGTGACCAACTCCCAGCCTTGTGTGCTTTGTGAAAGTGTCTGAGGTACATAGCTCCACAAGTGACACACCTTCTGCTCACCCAGAAAGCTGCGTGGACCAGAGTAGCCCTCTTCTTGTCAAAGGCCAATAACAAGGTGGAAATACATGAATGTTGGACTTAATCAGTCAAAGAAGACCATCTGGCTGAGTCTATGATACAGGTGCACTCAGTGCATGTGACCCAGGAGTCAGTACAGGGGCAGCAGGTTGGATGGTGGGGTGAAAGAAGCTTTCAAGGGTTTTTAGGTGCTATTGCGAGCAGATCTAACCCTTGCTGTCCTGAAAACATGGCCCAGTTATTCTTTAAATAGTGCTAAAGAGGTCAGCTCCTGGCAGATCAACCTGAGCACAGATCCTGCAGCAGCACAGACCCTCCTGACTTCCCAGCACATTGTTGGATCTAAAAATGCCAAAGGTTTGGCTGAGCAAAGTACTCCCCTGTGCTTGATCACTGCTTGTGGTGGCAAGTGTGGTAATGGTCAAAAATGGCCATACAAATCTATGCTGTTCTCACTTCTCTTCTCCCAGGCTCCTTCAGTCTCGTAGTGGGGTCACTAGCATAGAAGATAGGTAAGGGTTAGGTAACCCAAGGTTCAGTGTTTTGATGGTAGTTTGATGGAGCAGACCTGATAGTTGAAGCAGGAGAATGACTCCTTGCTGGGGAAACTTTTGGGATCTGGAGGACCTGGGTAATTGCATCCAGCTAGAGAGAAAGTATGGTGGGAGACTTTACTGGTGGAAGCTTGAACAGTGCAGTCGTCATTCACCTTTTAAATATTTCAGAATGAGATGTCTCAGTAAAAAAAAAAATCCCTCTATGGGCCTCCCCAGAGGACAATTGGTATTAGATATCTATCGTAGCTTGCACTGAGGCATCTAACTTTCAGCTTCTGAAACAGGGAAAGATGAATCCTGGCCTGAAATGTCTTGGGTAGCTTCTGAGCTTTGCTGCAGCCAAGCAGAGTTTTGATCACTGCAGGCACCTCAGTCTGACATATAACCCTACAAAATCCTTGAGCAGATCCAGCTCCTGAGGAGCTCTGAGACAGAAGTTTGGCACTAAATCTTCTGAAAGACCATTAAGTCAACCCTGAGTTGATTTCTGACCTGATGTAGTTTTGTGTCAAGCAAGAAAAGACAACAAGATGAGCAAAAAAACCTTCCCAGCCATATATGGATAGTGAAATGGACACATGCTGCAAATCACCCATGAGATCTGTCCTCTACCCTCCACTAGATCTCCCTTTCCCACAACAGCCCTGTGTGGTTATTGCAGAGATGAAGTGCACTGCTTTTTTCGTAGATACTGACTTTGTCAGCAGACTGAAGTTCAAATTAAAATAAACAAAAAGTGCTTCCCATACCTAAAGGCAGAAAAGAAGAGCTACTAACTAGCATTTTGACAAGGAGGCATATGGGGGACTGTGTCGTATTCCCAGTCTGCTCCTGACTCACTCTGTGACAGGGGTGAGTCATTTCCGAAGGTCTCTCCTTCTAATGTCCTCTCTACTCTGCAGGGAATGGTAATGCTCCTGAAGGTTCTCGCAAAGCTCCATTAATTATTAAATGCCTTTAAGTGTGTTACTGCCTGGGAGGAAATGCCTTGTGGAAACAGGTCCCTCCTTCGTGGGCAGAAAACACTTCCAGGTTCGAACTGAGCTTCAACTCACAGAAAAACTCACAGAGTTGTAGGTTTTGTCTATGAAAATAGCTGAAAGGTGGTATCCTGTTCAAAGAATTACTGTGGCAACAAGACTTGGCATTCGCAGCCACATAGCATTTATTACAGCAAGAAACATCACCCATCTAGTCTCTCCTTGATAGTTTGTTCCAGTAACAGTCTATCTGGCTTCAGCTTTCATCAGCTGGTTCTTCTGATGCCAGATTAAAGAACTCTTTAATACTCTACACTTTTCACCCCCTAAAAATACTTATACCTGGTGACCAAGTCACATAGCCTCTCATTATGAACTAAAATGCTGAGCTTTGTAAAAACTTTGCTGAAAAGCATTTCCCCAACTCAGTTTTGAGTTGGACTACTTCTCCACTAAGGCATCTATATCCATCCCAGAAGCTCTACTCCGGTTCCTGCAAGTCTGATTTCATTCGCAGCATTATGGCACTTTCTGTTCAAAGGACCCAGCCCACCCTTGACTCAGAATTTCCCTCTTTTATTGCTCTTTGCAACCCAAGCCCTCTGTGTCTCCTGAAACTTTTAGCAGCAACCATTTCATCTTTATTTCTGGATTGCTGAGCTCAGTGCTGAAAAGTGTGTGGTCTTGTGCTAAATTCGGCCAAATGCCACTTACAACAGCTTTTGGAGGGTAAAACCCACTGAAATCCACTCTTTGAGATCTTCCAGTTCCCCTCTGCTGCACCCCTTTAACATCAGCTTTCTCAAGGATATGCAGTGATAAAAATCTTAATCAGATTATCAAGCAGCACATGATCTGGCACTACAGAAAAGGCTAAACGTATTGCATCTACACATCATCCTTGCCAGCCTGAATTGAAAGAACATTAGAGAATTAATTGAAATTTGTTTGACAAGATCTACTTTTCTTAAACCCGTGCTGACAGGTGTTAATTATCCTGCAGTCCTTTAATTCTTCATCATTTCTCAACATCTTTTCAAGGCAACTGAGAGCAGTGTTAATTTTTAGGTTTGGGAAACATTCCCATATGTTGTGCTGAAGCCCAGGAACAGTGGGATAGCTGCTGGGAAGATGTGACCAATGGAGTGGCCACCCCTCTCACTTGGACTTCTGTCCTCCTTTAGACTTCAACGGGATCTTTGGATTCTCCCAGCAGTGTTTCTGGATTTTGCCTTTCAAGAAGAAGTCCTGTCTTTTTTCATGTGTAAGGATGTTAGCCTTCCCAGACAGAGGAATTGCTAATTGAATGTTTTGCCTCCCTGCAGCTCTGGCTCTACTCTGTGCCAACACTGGTGTGAGGAGGTGATGCCAGGGCCCTGCTGTAGGAGTGGCCTGTGACCAAACTGTCTCCATCAAGGAAAAGAAATGACTAGAAAAATCCAGCCCTATTGTTCTTCAAGTAACCACACACCCATACCATCATGCCCATCCCCAAGTCACAGAATCACAGAATCATAGAATCATGATGATTGGAAGAGACCTCAAAGATCATCAAGTCCAACTGTATACCCAATGCCACTATGCCCATTAAACCCACTAAACCATGTCTTGAAGTATGAAATCTAAACGTTTTTTGAACACCTCCAGGGATGGCGACTCCACCACCTTCTTGGGGAGTCCGTTTCAACGCCTAACGACTCCTACAGTGAATAAATTCTTCCTAATATCCAGCCTGAACCTCCCCTGGTGCAACTTGAGACCATTTCCTCTTATCCTATTGCTAGTTACGGGGGAGAAGAGACCGACCCCCACCTCACTACAACCTCCTTTCAGGTAGTTGTAGAGAGTGATAAGGTCTCCCCTCAGCCTCCTTTTCTCCAGACTAAACAACCCCAGCTCCCTCAGCTGCTCCTTGTAAGACTTTTTCTCCAGACCCTTCATCACCTTCGTTGCCCTTCTCTGGACACGCTCCAGCACTTCAATGTTCTTCTTGTAGTGAGGGGCCCAAAAGTGGACACAGTATTTGACGTGCAGCCTCACCAGTGCCGAGTACAGAGGCACGATCACTGCCCTGGTCCTGCTGGCCACGCTATTTCTGACACAGGCCAGGATGCTGTTGGCTGCCTTGGCTGCCTGGGCACACTGCTGGCTCATGTTCAACCAGCTGTCGACCAGCACCCCCAGATCTTTTTCCATCGGGCAGCTTTCCAGCCACTCTCCCCAAGCCTGTAACGTTGCATGGGGTTGTTGTGACTGAAGAGCACTTGGTCTTGTTGAATCTCATACAGTTGGTATTTTGTTTGACAGAGCTCCTGCCCACAGCTGGTCTTGTCCTTTCTGTGCTCTGTTGCCTCTGGGTCCTCAGTGAGGATATCTGCTGGGTCATGGGGACCTGCTCAGCCCGTCCCTGTCACACCAGGCAAGTGTGTCAGAACAGCTCTGCACTGTGCATGGTTCCCCAGAGAGGTGAGGTGGGGCCTTCATCACCACACCTTCCCCCAGACAGTGTGGGAATGAATTGTGCCATGCTCTGGCTAGGTGCATGCCAGTGGAGGGAGATTGCTGCTGCATTGCCTAGGAATAGGGCACTGGCTGTGATGGTTTGTGCTGGGATGGGTCAGGCACACTCTCTTCCATGATGTCCACCAAAATGCCTCTCTAGTCACACACATGAAGTCATACCCTGCATTGCAGGGACCTCATCTGGGGTGGTGCCAAGCTGCCCAGGCCACTGGAGACACCTCTCTGGGCCACCATCAGAGATCCTGCAGAGATCATCTAGTGGGGCCAGTGAAGATGGCTTGAATGAAGACTGGATAACAGAGTGTAAGCTTTTTACCAAAGTATTGAAATCAGTTATTACAGGAATTGGAAACAGTGGGATTTATTGTCCTTTGAGCTAAGAATTGGCTCCGGCTTCATCTCAGTCATCATTGGCTCTCAACACAACAAATCCTGCTGCTTTCTTCAATACCTTTTATGGGAAGTGGAGAAATTAGCTAATTCTCCTTTGCTCCCTCCCCACTTATTAGTGCTACAAAGGATTGGATAATTATGAATAGAACTGCCAGGCAAAATGAAACTTCTCCCTTAAAAATGCATTTTAATTAACTCTGCAGGGTTCATGTGTTTCTTAGGAAGTGTTGATTAAGCCTTGCTGACGCTGAGCTTTGCTTTTATGGAGATAGGAGACCTCAAGCACCAATCTGGCCAAAGGACTACAAAAGGGTCTTGTCTTCCCACTGGACTTACCCTGGAAGATGATTGCCTTCTCTTGGTGTTAGTGGAGTGTTACTCCTCAAAACTTCTTTAATCTATTTAAGCTGAGCATCAAAGCAACAGAAAGCTATGCCTAAGGAAAGACAAGAGGAGAGCTTGGGGCTTGGTGGGTGAGCGATGGTGATATGATAACCTCTGCACCGTACCAAGGCAGTGGTGGGGAAGGATCCCTGGGGCATTAGCCCTGTGTTACTATCTCAGTAGCAATCCTCTGAAGCTCAGTGCCAGAGCTGCAAAGTGGCAGAGAAGGGACAGGGGCAGATATGTGCCACAACTGGATGAGGGGAGCTTCTCCCAAAGCCCTGCAGTACAGGGATGGGCTGCCAGCAGCTCCACGTTGGGAGAGAAGCACCATCCACAGTGCCTGTCCTGCTTCGTCCACTCCCAGTGCTGTGCTGTGAAAGGGTGGTGATGCCTCAACAATTTTTATTTCCAGCAATCCTTCTCAATTACCTGCTGTCGCATTTTTAATGTAAGCAAATTTGCATAATGCTGAAAGCAAATTAATAATAAAATGGAAATATAAAATTTGACATTTCCTCCGCAAAAAGCAAGAGAAAAATCTTGCCATGTTTCCCAGCTAGACATAGTAGTAAGAAACCCCAGGCTCAGAGCTGGTAGAAATGAAAATGCAGTTTCACCCTCCATGATAGTAGTGGGGGCTGTTTAGTGAGGAATACACTCTGGTCTCCTTGTCACTTCTCACATCTTGGAAGAATGATGGGGAAGCTCCTCTGTGCACAGTACTGCCAACAACAAAAGCAAAACCCCTATTGAAGCCTCTAGTGCTGTGGGACATTTCTAAAGTTCCGACTTCACAATACAAGGCTTTCTAGATGGAGATTGAATTATAGCTTATGAATGTAAAATTAAATAAGGGCAACTTTAAAATAAAATCTTATAAGCTTGCATGACAAAATTTTACAGCAAATAGTAATGTCTCGCTTCTTCCCCTGCTAGTTTCTGGCATGATGATGAAATGCAGTAAATAAATGTGTAAAAATAATGACTCTTCCAGACCTTGCAGCATTCATTTTAATAGATGCTATTTAACTACACACAGAAATATAGATATCTACCTTTCAAATGCTGGTTACAAAGATTGGGAAGGCTGCCAAGAAAATGGCCTTTTTTTTTCCCCAGTAGATATCAAAAAAGAAACAATTTATATGTTGAAATTGCCTTTATTTTTTAATCCATAAATATTTGTTACTGACAAAAGTGGAAAAATCCTTAAGACTCTAAATTTTACTAAACTGATAATATTTTTGTTTACAGTACATACAGAATGTGCTTTTACAGGTAAGTATAACAACAAGAATAATACAGAGAAAAACAGTCAAATACTGCTCATCTTGAAGCTTGTTTAATGGTTAACCAAGAGTCTGTGCAAAGTTACGGATACAAATGTACTTCCTCTTCAGTACTACTGTATAATAAACTTGGAATCCATAAACTGGGCTAAAGCACAAAAATATCCACTTAACCCCTCTTAGGAAACATTGTCCCCCAAACTAAAGATATTACAGTAAGAAGTGTCTTTCTCAGAGCCAAGAAATTCTTGCTACAAAAATGTCTAACATTTGCAGACAGAAGGTCAGGAGCCGTTACGAAGCACATGGGTACAGGGTCAGGGTGGTGCGACGCACGTCTCCCTGCAGCAGAGGCGGTGGGGATGGAGACCTCCCAGACATTGTGCAGTCGTGCAGAGACATGGGATGCCGCTTCGCTCACTGCTGAGAGCAGAGATCTCTTTCAGATTTACATTAACATGCTCAAACGGGATCGTCCAACTCTCCCCTTGCCCCCAGGCTGCCAGTGGGTGAAGTGTAGGTTGGTTTACCCAGCTGGCTTTTGGGCTTGGTGAGGGGCACCTCCTTGACAGCCATGAGCCAGCTAAGAGAGGCCAGGAACGATACCTTCTACCATCCACTTACGGACATACAACACAGAAATGGCTGTTCTCTAAGAAGCAGCCCCAACACAGGCTTATTGCTAACAACACTTTTTATGAAAATATTTAAGCCCCTTTCTCACATATTTCCCCTACTAACTTTTCACTCATCTGAAATATACTGGAACATGAAACCTGTATGTGTTGAATATATTTCAGCAGAGTCCCTCCTTCCTTATTAAGCACTAAACCTGAAACAAAGCTAAGACAAGCTATTTCTCCGTCACATGAACTGAAGATGGCAAATTGACCACAAATTAGAACACTTACTTCAAATATAATTAAAGTTACTCTATTTCATGATGATTTTGTTTGTTGTAGTGGAAGAAGATGAAGACAGCTTCCCAGCTACCAGGAGCTACCTATCTCTTACAAAAACTTGATGCCAGGCTCTTGCAGAATCCTGGGGAGAATGTTCCTGATTGATAGATAAAAGAACAGAAATATGCATGCGGGAAGCCCAGCCTTGCAGCCAGCCAGTCTAGCAGAACAGTAGACAGAAATTAAATCTAGGCCAGGAAAGGAGGGCTTACTCCTGAGTAACTGTCCCTGTACCTTCCCACCCACCCACCCTCATCCCCGAGCAACAGATCATCATTTATAAAAGGAACGTTAAAACATTGAAAAATATTTAATTTTTCTTAAAACACGATTCACTTGTATTAGAAGACTTTTATGACAAAATTTCCATTCCATGTGATGCTCTGAGTGCTTCATTAAAAATAGTTTTCCACATTTCAAAGAGTGATTCAATATAGTTTGGAACCTTAGATTGGTACAGGGTCAGTCAGAACGTAATGATTATGTTTTACAGTATGTATGTATATATATGTTTGTATGTATACACATACATGTATCTGTATTAATGAGAAAGTTGTATAAAATCCAGTGCAGCTCACTATTATGTGTTGCTGCCAGGGGAATGCAAATAATTATCAATTTGTAGGAAATAATATAAACTTTTCTACATCACCCTCCCCCAGTCCCTGCACATGCACTCTGGGGACTGGACGCTCCACAGATGTGTGCTTCCACCTGTGGGTTGGAGAAAAAGACAGATCAATTCTTCAGAGTATATTAGATTAACCAAGACAGATTATACTTTGTTGTACAGAGGAATGTGACTGCTTCCTGCTTTTCTCCTGAGTGCAGAATGTTATGGTGACTCAGACGTGAGGAGAAGAAAGCAGAAAGGTCAAAGTGCAGGTAACAGCATTCCTTAGAGCTGCTGCCTGCTAGGCATCCTGACCCAGAGAGAGGGCAATGGGAAATCTGGGCAACTGCATCCCCCGACCCCAGCACTCTCATTTTGGACAGACACTGGATCACAGCACTTCAGACATGATGTGGCAGGACAATGGTGGCAAACAATATTCATAAAAATGTTTTGCTGTTCTACAGTGTTTGTTGTGAGAGGGTCTCAAAGCACTTTGTAGACATTATGGTATCAACCCTCATAATGCCTCTGAGGAATAGGAAAGCATAACCATTATCATCACATGCTGACCATGGGGAACCAAAGTGCTAGGGACCAGGCTGTGGATCACGACACTCAGTGCTGAAACAAATGTCTTTTCAGTGACAAACTCTCAGAATGAGGAATAAGGAAAAAAATGACATAAGAACACCTGTGCATGCTGAAATGCCACTGCTTTTACTATCAACCTGTTCCAGCACACAAAGCAAGCCATGGGAACACATTGTGCCCAGGAACAAATTATGGTCATCCGAGGCATGGTGCCTTCCCAAAGAAATAAGACGAACATTTTCTGTGTTGGTGGTAGAGTCCCTGAAGAGATTTGGCCTAGACAGGCTTTTTGATGGTTCTTGTGGGACACATCTGCTTGAAACATTGAGTGGGTGGAAAAGATGAGGAAATGGGGCTAAGGTTTCTTTGGAGGATTATTACCCAGGTAGGACAAGTTTGCAGAGGGCCTGTGATATTTGTCAGTCAGAATAAGAGAAGGTTCTGAGGTCAAATGGCCTGGAGCACAGCACAGAATCTGCATGGGCTACTTGAGTGAAAAATTTCCATATTTGCATCTGGGCCAGCAGCTTCTTAGTTCATGAGTGGAACATTTAGACCAAGACTAGAGCTTGAGACATACAGCTATGGAAATGCAAAGATAGGAGTGTTTACCTACCCATGGCCTCACATGGTCACCTCTGCTCCTCTGGCTCTGCCACCTCAACCTTTGGAGACTCTAGGGTGGACTCCCCTTTCCCACAGCGTTCACATCTCCCTGTTTGCAGAGGGGAAGATTCTGGCTTTGCTTGGGCCCAGAGAGAATGAAAGAGCCCCAGAACCTCAGCAGTGACTACCTTCCCATCAGCCATGTACTTTTCTCTTCTCTTCACAAGAGTCACAAACTTTGGTCTGTGGGAAGGTCAGCTAGGGCAGTATTTTCACAGGGGTTGCCTTCAGTGAAGAAATACCCAGTGACTGCTCTGAGGAGCTTGGAGGTAGTCAGAGGAGACAAGTGTCCATCAAGGAAGGGGTCAGGAGATGAGGTGTGAGCCTTTACTGTCTCGTCCCTCACATGCCATGAACTGCCACCCTGATCTATAGACAATTCTTGTTGTTGCCCAGAATGATTTTGCCCAAGGCTGCATCATAATGACAATTTGAACCATGGAGACTCTTATTTATTCCTTCCCAGCTCAGTTTCCGTCAAACAAAGCCCCAATACTTCTCACAGATGGAGTCCTTTCTGAACAGTCTTCATCAGGCGAGGCAGAAGAAAGCTCATGACCTAGGACCAGCAGACCCAGGACAGTCTGGGAAAGAGAAAGACCACATGGCCACCCTACCGAGGCCTATCTGTAAATCCCACCAGGGGAAGATGACATGTTCCTCCTGCCTACCCTGCACCAGAGAAACCTGGTGCTGCGTTGTAAGCCTCCACACAAGACTCAGACTCACAACAACCTACAATCACTGTATGCTACAGGACCAATATTTTGAGCTGGGAACGTCATTAAGACCAGGAGGTGGGAGGTATTTGAGGGGAGGGAGAAGCGCAGAGCTAATTTAAATGAAGTTTAGTGAAGAGCCGTGTAGAAAAAGACTTGCTGTGGGAATGCAGGACATGGAGAGAGAAGTACTGTATGGGAATGTGTTTACAGCCTGAAGTCAGTCATCATTTCACCTGGAGGAGGGAGCATGCCTGTCATTCGAATTGGCAGCATGGGTGTGTGCATGTGGTAGGGCTTTGAGTGCACACCATGACGGTGAGTGCTGGACACTGTCCAGCACTAATAGTTACAGCAGTGGGTCTGGCTGGCCTTCAAAAACTCTGAGACCCTTTCCTGGCCGCAGAAGTATGTTTTAGGGTGAGTTAGTTCTGCAGATTTGGATAGGAACAGAAATACAATGAAAAATAAAAAAAACCAAAACCAACAAAAAACAAAGCAAAGCCCAGTCTGCTAGAAAACTAAAGATAAAACCCTCAAAAATTCTGGACCCACGAGTCTACATTTTAAAAATTTTACAGATGTACAGTATCTAATTAGCATTATATCAGATATACAACATGCCCATTTATTATAATTATGCTGGTTATATAATTTATATGCATGAAATGTAATTGTCTTCATGGTTAGGATTGATACTTAGTGGAATTGGAATTTGGAAGGTTTTCTTGGGGGGCCATTACATGGAGAGAAAATCGCAGAAAAATATCAACTTACTTTTTGGTAGACAGGCACCCTCAGCTTTGTGCTTCTGCTAAGGGCTAGAAAAAGATTTGCTACATATGGAGTTCTAGGTTGTAACTGAGAGGAGAAGATATGTTCAGAAACAGGGGAATTGGGCCAGTGGAAAACGCTA
Organism: Cariama cristata; assembly: GCF_000690535.1. NCBI lineage: Eukaryota > Metazoa > Chordata > Aves > Cariamiformes > Cariamidae > Cariama > Cariama cristata. Next base: position 68,324 of record NW_009632790.1, on the reverse strand, counting down.
TCAGGAAAATAAACTTCTGGGGAGAAATCCAGGCTTGGTGAAACATGTAGTAGCCTTGCCTTGCAGGGATCTCAGTGGAGTCAGGACTTCCCCCAGCACAGGTCAGCAGTTCGAAGCTGAACGAATTCTGGTGTAGCAGTGGCAAGAAGCTGGAGGAAGAGAAACCCCATTCCTCCTTCCTATTTACATGCTGGAGACACAAAGATACTAGAATGAGTGGAGAAAAGGGTCTAACAAGCATTTCGGCATATTTGTGCTTATTGAACACATCAACCCCACTACTTCCTACACTGAGAGAGCAGGCGATTTGTAGGCACTAGTATGTTTTTATCTTATGAGTATATTTAATATAAACTAATATTTTATTTCTCAGTCAGGCTATTCTTGTCCTTAGATCTGCCAGTCCCCTAGGAAAGTCTGCCCTTGAATTCGCTCCAAGGGTGATGAAGAACAGATGTATGCAGGCTGGCTGATATCGAGAGGTCTGGAGGTGATCCCCAGCAGCCAGAAGCTTACCTACTTGCTATAGAAAGGCCAAACATGAGGGTTGACCTGAGGACCAAGAACAGGGCCCCTTCCCATCAGGATGGAGTGCTGCATTTCCTCCTCTCTGTCTTGGGCTGCATGAGACTTCTTCTACTTGTAGCAAATGAAAAGTCCTAAATTCATAAAACCAATGAGATAATGCAAGTGAGCCCTTGGAAGGAGCTATCTACTATTATGGCTTTCTTTGACAGAAACTGGTGCACGTCAGGAAATTTCCTCTATTATCCCTCACTATCGTCTATTTGCTTGCTTGGGTTCTTCTTATGTCACTGATGAAGGGGTGGCTTTAAAAACAACAACATGGATGGGACTGTCAGAGAAGTCTTTTCAGACACTGAGTTATTAGAGGTTATCTTGGCCTGTAAGGCCACTGCAGTATAGGGTGCTGTGGCCACCCCAGTCCTTAATGAGTATCTACAATGCACGAGGTCATATCAAACAGTCACCTCTGTTTTGCTCGCTGTGCGGTAGTGATGGTGATGTCCTGGAATATAATGCAGTTGTTCTACCGTGTTGTGCCGTCGGGAGGCGAATGCTTGGCGCTTGGCAGAGGTTGGGTTCATACCTAAGGTATTGTACAAGTTATTTGAGGCACTAGGATGGGAGTGCATTTTTGTCATCCTGTAGCGATCCAAGACGGGTGTTGATACAAAGACATCTGTGTGTGACAATGCCCGCGACATAGACTGCTCGGGGTACCCTGACCGCTCCGGGGAGAGTAGGGGGTCTTGGGAGTGGAGGCGTTCTGCGGACAGAAGCTGCTCGTCTGAGAGGATCCGTTCATAGGACATGCTAAACTCCTCTGGCATGATCCTCTCAGGAGACAGCACTCTGTCCTGGGACATGGCCCTGATGGGACGGCGGGGCCTGTCCCTGTGGTTGGTCTGTTGAGACATTTTGATGACGTTGATAGGGAGTGTGCCCCGGGCTGCCAGGTCAGGTAGATGTCTCCTCCTCATGTAGTATTCATCAGCCTCTTTGTCAGCTGTGGGGAAGGAAAAGGAACAGTTAGAAATGTCAGACCGCTGTCCCATGGAGTGAAAAGGGGCTGTGTACAGCACACAGCCTTGGAGCAGCCTCCTGGTGAGACCTGAGGGACCATCTACCAGCAGCTGGGCCTGGGCATGGACATCCATATCAGGATGCTGCCTGTCAAAGAGACATCAGCCCTGTGTGGGTTGTGTCGTCATGGGCTTATGGCAGACAAAGAGAGTTAAAATTGCATGCAGACAGGTGTAAGTCCCTGTGCAATGCATCACACCCTCTCACACCATGACACAACAGACCTCATATGATGTTGAGTCCAGACCATGGTATTACATGATTTACATGAACAGCAAGTTATGTAGAAATTATCAACTGTCACCTTCACAATACTCTTACAAAGAAAGCACAGGGAAAGTGAACTGAGGCAGCCAAGTTCCAAACTCATACCTCATTTCTGGCCTCAGATGCGGATGTGCTTTGGAATCCATGAGTGATCTCATCATATTTTGAATTACTGTTTTTGAATATTTGTAAATGTGATCACGAAGTAAGTTTGGTGGACATGGGATGTTCTCTCTGAGTCACTGAATCACCTGCCTAAGGTTTCATTTTCTGTTTTTTCAGACATGTTGGTTGATGTAATATAATTTATTCCATGGAATGTTTCTTGCCTAGTCTGCTTCTTTTGTGTCTTAAATGATTTCTTTGTTGCTCAGAAACTCAGCACACACCCATCCACGCACCCTTCTCTTTTTGGCTTTCAGATGAATGCCTCAGACTCAGAGAGGATGTCAGCTACTGCAGATGTATCCTGATATATCACTTTAATCCTACAGCAGCTGGAATGACCTGATTCAACCAACTTGTAATTTGAAGAAGCAACTCCACAAATATTTCAGATTTTTTTTAAAAAAAAAACGACAGAAACACAAAAACTTTCTGGTAAACCCATTTGATGTTCATATGGCTTAAATTGGGGTACTGGGATTACCCACCTGGAAGGAGGATTAGCGGTCCTTGGGCTTCAAGCCCAGTGCAGCTTGTGAACTGTCATGATGCGCCTTTGGTTGCAGAGGTGTAAAGCACAAAACATCAGTCCCTTACCAGAAATATACAGTCATAAGTGGAAGAGCACAACGCTGGACTCTGTGGGTCAGGGGATGGAGGCACGTTTAATGATCAGCTGATCATCTATATGAGCATTCTTCCTCATTTCTTTATTTGAGATGTTTTCTTGATGTGTCCAAAAGCATCTCCCATCCTTTCTGGCTCATCAGTAACTTTGGAAGACCCCAGAGTGAGACCCATCGCAGACACCCGGCAGGTAGCCATCCTCTCCTTGGAGAAGACAGCACAATACCCACTGGTGTGCAGGAAGGAGATTCCTTATGGAAAGGTAAAGCAAATTTCTCCACCTTACAGAGGAAACAAGGTTTCTTGTGAAGTGACCTTATGGGAGCAGCCTGGCATAGAGACTACAGAGCTGGGAACACACACGCATGATCCAATATGCACTTCCCCTACCAGTCTTGAGTCAAGCGTTGAGCAAAGACATCATCTCCTATACATCCAGGTCAGCTCCTGGGATCTGTCTTAAAATTCTTTTGGAAAGTCTTTTGCTTATAAGACAAGTATGATAAAGATATGTCATAATGACAATAAAGAGGAACTCCATTGATTTTCTCAGCTCCAGTATTTCATTCAGTAGCAGATGATGTAAGATGGGAAAGTATCAGATGGTGGAAGAGGAAAATTTCACATGCATGGAGTTTCTGAGGGTGCCTGAGTGATAAAGAACAAAGCTCTACTGCAGGACAGTCTGGGCAATCATGAGGTGGATGAGGTAGATGGTCCCACTTCTGATGCTTAGAGTCTCTGTAGGCATTCAACAGACCTAGTAGTTAAATATGATGTGGAAATTTCCTATTTCCTCAGACATAGCCATAAATCTGTAGGTTTTATGCACCACATTGGCTAAGAAATGAAGATAAGCAGCTGGCTGACCCATGAGGCAGAGTGTTTTTGGAGGAAATGTCGATGTCTTATGATACTTGACTGGCGCTGACAACATCCCAGAAGTTTGCTCACGAGAGAACAGTTACACATTGGTGCCTTAAGGTCTTCAGCCAAACCCTTTAGTGCTGTAAGCATCCTTTGCTGGATGATCTCACTCACTAGTTTCCCCATCTTTCTCCCACATATTCATCAATCTCTTCAGTGTCTCCTGGACCCTGCTCCTCACAGTCCTGTGAACAGTCCACATAACCCAGAGGATCTGTGAGGAGGATGGTTGACTTCCCTTGTCTCAGCATCCAAAAGTACAAGTTGAGAACATGTATGCTGAGATGCATAGCCTGTTGGCACCGCTGTTGCTGCCAATCTCTTCTTTACAGTCCACACAGCACCAAGGCGTGAGGATTACCAAGAGCTCTCCTGTACTGACATGCTTGTTGCTGATGGGATTTGGTCTCCAGAGTATATATTGTAGGAATGTCTTTTTTTGCAATCAAAAACTTCTTGGAAGAACATCTCATTGCAAACGCCAGACAGCAACTCCCCTGACCTCAAACTCTTGTGTCTTTAAAATCACCTTCTAGGAAGCCTGAGAGAGACTGGGGAAATTTTATATGGCCACAGTCATTTTAGACACTTTTATTCTAGAATGCGGCCATAGCTAGACTTGCACACACTCAGTGTGCACAGGCTTGATAATGATGCTTGAGGCTGGATGCAGAATAGGAGCTAAGCAATTAGCACTCTGGCACTTGGCCTATGCTCTGGATGAAAGAAGTTCCGCTGGATTTGCCCAAGTGGCTCTAAATAGATATAATTAAAGCAGACAACATCCCAAATGAAGAAGTGCTTCGATGCTCACACCTAGCTGTGGTAATTACCAGCAGGAGCTAAACCAGCTTATGCGAGGCTTAAAGCAGTCTGAGTCTGCTTGCGAGGTGGCAAAACCAGCTGATTAAAAGTGGTCTGAAGTTGTTCCTTGCTAATTTAGACAAAAAATGCAGCATGCTCTACACTTAAAATTTTTTTTCCAATTAGGAGCATTAAAAATATCCTTTCCTTCCCTCTTCCATCCCTGTGAACTGTTTAGAAGTCTGCATGGCCTTTTGCTGGCAGTGGCTAAACCTTCCAGGGAACTGATTTAATTTCAAAGGTGATTCTAAGCTCATAGGGGCTGTCTCCTCTCATGATGCTGAGAGACACATGTAGATGTTGGCACAGATATTCTGGGAACACCAGGTGTAGGTAAACTTCACATCTCCATCTCAAAGGAATCAAAGCTGAAATGGCAGTTTCCCGTGCTGGTTTAAGTAGACACCAGACAGACATCTAATAGGCTATCGCCTTTGAAAGGTGGTGTCAGTTCATGAGCATTGCTGAACCAGTCACAGAGAACATAGCTTGACGAGAGGCCGAGAGTGGTGTATGACACACATGCCTTCGTGCCAAGGGCAAAGCTCAGCACAGCTCTGTAACTACAGTGTTTCTGCACCCAGGGAAAGCAACAAAACAAATACAGCTCCAGGCTTTTGAGATTAGAGGCACCAAGTACTTCACCCAGTGAGTGGGGGTAGGAAATGTGGATATCTAGTTGCATAGTTTGCTCAAATCAAAATGTCTCCAGGACTTGAAACCATCTAGTCTGATTCTTCTCATCCTCATTGCACCAGCAAGTTCACTGGGATAGTGAGGCTCTGATACTGCTACCCCTTATCTTTTCATTGATGATCACATGATAACTGACATTTGTAGTTTTAGCTGAAATAAAATTACAATCAAATATGTTTCTCCTTCATGGATGTGCTTATAAATTCAAAAATGTGTCTTAAGTGGATTCCAAAAGGCCAGAAATGATGAGCAGACAGAAAGAAATCACTGGTGTATTGATTGACAGAAATTTCTCTTTTTTAAAATCAATCTCATACTCCTGGGGTTTCAGTCATGTTTTTCAGACACTTGGAAGTGGAATTACTGGAAATCACATTTTCTGCACAATTTCTGGGCTTTTTTCATTGGTTTTGTTTTTTTTTCCCCCACCTTTTCTTTCCTCCTTCGGCAGTTTCTAGAACATTGACCAGGGCTGGTCTCATCAAACTTCAGAAGTACTTGAGCGCTTCATGTGACTTGGCTTTAGGATAAGCTGATTTGCCCTCAGCTTTTTTCTTCTGTTTGGAGCGAGAGCCCCAAATGAGTGCTCTTACTCACACATCTCACCTCAACATGTCTAAGATACCATCATAGAAAGGCAGAGCACAGCTCCTCTGCCACTGTAATTAGAGAAATGAGGTACATTTGTGGCTTTCTGGGAAAAGAATGCAGAAAAGCCAAAGATATTTTTTCTTCCCTTGGTTGTATGTTAACATGGTTAAAATATGTGCATACATGCATATATGTAAGGCCATTACAGTAATTTCTTTGCTTTTCATACTCTACAGTTCCAGTGTATTTCCTCTTTGGGCTTGTCTCCTGTTTTAATTGGCTTTAACATTTTCAAGCTGCCTAGTCATTTGTGAAGATTCTTTAGCCAATACCAAGTGTGTTAATATGCCTGAAAATATTAGCTTACTTCCTGACTGACCTTTCTCACTTAGCTGGAAACAACGATTCCCTGGAGTGCTGGGCAGGACAGAATTGATAGAGCTGCTCTTGGTCAGCTGCGTGTTCCCACACCCACTCACCCGCCACTGCTCTTCCCACGTGCCAGCCTGCCAGGACAAAGCTGCATAGGGCTTCCCATGGAGGTGGTACACTGTCCCTCAGAGATCCTCCTGCCTGACTTCACAGGTAGCAACCCCAGATGGGCTTCCTGTTGTCTATGCCTTGAAGTAAGAGCAGGGGAGGTAAACAGCCATGGAAGCAGAAAGCTCACTGTTTCCATGGGATCTGGCCCTGGCTGGCTTCTACGCAGACAGCAACCTGTTTCCTATCGCTCCTAAAAGGCCTGGACCATCTTCAAGCCCCTATTCTGGAAGGAGAAGAAGCTATGGTGAGGAGAAGAAGCCATGGTGCTGCTTTCTCAGTCAAATGCCAGCAGAGGTGAGTGCCCACCCTGCAAATCCAGCATTGAGGATCTCCCCTCCCAAGCTGGGCACATTCCCCAGGGATGTACAGGAGCAGGTAGCAGGTATAGCTCATCTCTTCCTTGTTGCACGAATTGCTTAGATGAGTCTCCTTAAGTGGGATGTACTTCATTAAGCTCTAGGCATCAAAAATTAGACGACTTATCCAGCAAAGAGCTAGGTAGTTTACCAGAGCAACTCTGGTGTCATTGAGAGACTGCAACCTTCAGAGGGTTCATATGGAGCTGACTCTCCTTCATGGATTATAGAGATGCCTGCATCAAACAGACAGGCAAGGTGCCTGATAGCTGAATGGCTAAAGTAGGGTGAGGTGGATCTGAGCATACCCTTGTTGAGCTCCGTCTCCTCATCTCTGGCAAGGGGACACTAAATATTTTTTCTTTCTGAGTATGCCTAGATTATTCAATTTAGGTGTTCTTGGGCAGAAACTGTCTTTCACTATCTGTCTCTGCTAACTATAGGAAAATAAGTGACCTTTAGCTGTCTGGCAAGCCTGAAGAAACCCAGACAAATAGCTGAAATAGATTTTTAAAAGTATCTAATGCCTTTTGCTTTACTCAAATAGAAATATAATGTTTGTTAATGAGCTCTTCACAACATTCATTTATTTTAACCATGGCAGGGAGTTCATTAGAAACAAGTGATTTTAAATATGAAAAATAAAACCCTAATAATTAATTTGCAAAGCCTTGTATTTACATACTATTTTTTCCAGATCTTGCATTGCCTTTAGCTCCTTCATATAGAATAGTAAAATGATATTTCTGGAATTTTACAAGGGAAGGTCTAGGCACTGTGTGCCTATTTTCCATTGGCTCTGGAGAAGACCAGCTAAAAGAAAGTGATTCAGTGACTCTACATGTGCTGAGCATATGCAAACCCAGTGGGATCATGGAGTGCTTAGCACCTTTAGAGCTGAAACTGCTTGTTTAGTTACTCAAACATGTAGTGTGAGGCAGTTGGTTTGACATTTGTCAGCTGCTTTGCGGGAGAATGGATTAGTGCCTTGCAAAGATGACTGAACTATATCTAGACCTGCTATTGATGGGTAAATAGCTGGTATTTCCATTGCAGTGTGCAGAGATTCTTTTCTAGAGTTGATGCTGCTGAAAAGTTAAGAAGATGAATGAACCCCACTGTAGCCAATGGCCAAAGACCAACTCTCCTTGTTCTTAGATTCCTGTTGACTGTCAGGTATCCTCTGAATGGGGACAGGGATGCTAACCATCCAGAGGGTCAGGAAAAGCTCGAGAGAGGGATGCTGAATATGCTTAGCACATTCTTGAGGACATTTAATCTTGGCACCTTAATACAAGACTATTTTTGTCATTTTAGACAAATACCTAGGAAATGCAGTGCTAGAGTTCAATACTTACTCCCTTCATCTGTGATCTACTGAGGGGCAGGTTGAGCAGGTAGGGACCTGTCCTTTCTTCAACTGCTGAGCAAAATTTTCTGCACCTGATGGGTCAGACTGCTAAGACATCACTTAGTAAGGTATTGCTCAGATGGCATTGCTTGTTGTGCGTGAATTTATACTTGGTGTGAGTCAGGTAAGCACTGTAGGTATAGGTAGAGGATAGTGTTCAAATCTGACATTCATTTCCAGAAGTTGGCTGTGGAAGAGGTGGAAGTTTCAGTTAGCATTTATTTGTGTTTTTTTAATGTTTCAGTGAGATACATCAATAACTTTAACATGGAGCTCAAAGAGATTTCACTGGAAGAGGCCCTGACCATCCCCTGCGTCATGATAGGAGCAGCCATTGTTGCTGTTCCTGGTGGGCACTTCTCTAACCTGTTCTCAACGCTGCTGGGACAGAGGTATCCCAGACTCTGAATAAGAAGTGTGTATCGCAGGTAATCCCAGGCACTGCAAACCAATTACAAATGAGACAGCAGTTTTCGGGGCTATCCAGAGGGTATACTTTTCGTGCTGAGAAATTTTCATTTCAACTGAGAAATGAAAATAATCACCTCAAAACAGGGACATTTTAAAGCAGTAATATTACAATGCTGTGATTTCAAGAACTTTCCAATATCTGACAGTATCATCAAAGCTGCTCAAGAACATAGACAATTCATCACTGGGATTCAGAGAGGGAAAAATTCTTATGGTCGGGAGTGTGAGATCCAAATGTTACCAAAGCTCAGGGCAGAAGCTGAATTGTGGTCATGGCACTCTGAACAGGGAAGATGACAGGCTCCAATCACAAAATACCTCACATATGTTGTCCAACATGGTTAAGCACATGCTTACTTTTGAGTACATCAAATGTATTTACCTTAATGTTAAACATGTACCTAAGTCCCACGTTGAAGTGCTAAGGAGTGGGCTGACATTTTTATATGCAACATTTCCATTCCATTTTCTCTTCTGAAAAATCTTCCACAGAAATTTCTTACGGACAGTCCAAGGGCTTCCCTGCCATTTAATTTTGTATGCCTCACTTAGCTGGCTAAATTGGGAATTCAGATTTTTATACAGACTAAGGAAGTAGGATCTGCTCCTCATCCTCACCTACCCTCAATGAAGCTATTGCAAGTACAAACACCTAAGTTATTTCTCTAAATTAGGCAGTGTGAATACATGACTGCATCAAGAAACTGCTCATGGAAACATACATACTATAAACCTAGTGTCAGTCTGGACAGAGCATTTGCCCACACAAATATCACTTACTTCATAATCCCACCAAAGCTGAAGAGTTTGCCATCAGCAAAGGTGATGGGCTGGAGAATTACAGGAAAGTTGGCAGAACAATACAATATACAGAACAGTGAGAAAGAACAGATACTAACTAGTGTGAACAGGATAGTGAGCAACATGCTGAAATATTAGAGATGCACCGTAGATCATTGTACAACACAGGTCAGGACCAGATCCAGACACATACACCACAAAAGATGACAGATTGCAGCACTGCTCAAGGTAGGCAGGTGTGCTCTTACTGAAATAGATGCTCCCAACCATTTCAGCAGCTTTCTGTTGGTCTGAGTTTGTCATCTGGCTCCAGCTATCCCTCTGGAAAGTGAGATATCTGCCCTGGGTACAGCGAGGTGAGCTCACCTGGTCTGAGGTAGCCAGCTGGCTCATCTCGACTCCAGCAGAAAGAAAAAGGGTTCTCAGATGACTCCATCAGGAGCAGATATGAGGTGGAATAGTGGGAGGCAGCACAGCAAGGAGGTCAATAAGCAAATAACCACATGTGTTCTTACAGTAATGAAGTGACTCTTTCTCTATACTCTTCCTTGATGGGAAGCGACAGTCAAAAGAATCATTATCAGAGATGCCAACTTGGGTAGTACAACAGAGGGAAGAAGGTTATTGCTTTAACATTGTGCCCACTGTGGCTTACAAGCAAATGAGATACAAAGGAAATGAAATGAGCTGACACCTACTTAGTCTCTTCAGAGAAGAATATTTACTTGGGTTTGTCTTGACTGCAGACTCATAGGATGGTGGGAGGTGAGAGAGATTCTGGAAGGACCGGGAGAAGGACAGATCATAGGGTTCGGTGGCGGAAGTAAGGATATTGTTCATTCGTGGCTTGTCTGCAAAAGAAAAAAAAACAGAGAAATGCATGTATACAGTGTGCACCAACTAAGCTGAGAGAGGTAAGCCATTCCCACAAACTCTGGCAGGGAGAAGAGCTGTATCTGAGTCAGCCTCAGCGACAGGCTGTTGGACATAATTCAAATTGGCACCAGTGAAAAATGGATCCTGTGGCATTGTTTCCTTGCCCACGGCAATTATGGCGAGAAGCAAACTGATGCCTTGGAAGTACCTGGACTGACCAGCTCTTCTAACAGCTAGACAGTGGGTCTGGCAGACTCTTAGTCACCTCACGTATCATGGAGGGCTGTGTCATGGTGCTGTGGACTGACCCCATTGCAGCCTGCATGAGTTCAGGCAGCAACACCTACCTTTACCCGAGCAAACTGTGCTTTCCACCCTCAGAGACATGGGAATGAGTCTATGGGATTATTTTAACTGGGTTTGATAATCAAATTGCTCTCTCATTTTGCCAGATTTCTGATTAACGCTCTGAACCTGGAGGCTCTTGGGCAAAGCCAGTCTGTGGCCCCAAGGCTTCTGGTGGGCTCTACAGATGTCCATGCTTCCCCTGCACACAGGAAAGTGTGAAGCGGAGTTGTGAGGTGCACATCTGGGTGCAGTCAGAAGACAAGACAAGGTTTGGAGAAATTCCTGAGGCAGGAAAGGAGGTACCATCCCTGAGGGGTGGAGAATGCTCCTCTACTTATTTTCATTTTGTTGCTTACTCAGGGAGTCCCTAGCCAGTGTCAAAATGCCTACTGTCAGGATGCTAATGCTGAAGGCACTGTCAATAAAGATTACCACTGAGCCTGGATGTTAAAATTCAAGTCCAGACAATCTGCAGAGTTTTGAAATCTTGATCCTTTGCTGCAAGCTGGATGGAAAATGGATTTTCATCAGCTCAGCCAAGGGACTGGGACCTGTTGAACTATATTTATAACTCCCAGATGTTCAGATATTAAAATAAGCAGATACAAGAGTATTAAAAATAGCAGGATCTTCAATTACTAGAAGCAAAGCTAGGACAGTCTACAGTGGGCTCTGTGGGAGCTTGCAGCAGTGATGGGATTGCAATAGCTGAGTCAAAAGTCCAAGGAGGTGGCTACTTCAAGTATAGTCTGAAAATGAAATCAGAGGGCCAAATTCTCTGATACAGAGAGGAGTGGCAGAAAGACCAATTCTTGGGTTCACACATTCCTCTTGTGCACCCCTCTAAAGTGTGCTCATAAAGAGCAATGCAACGTGTGCTTAATACGCACTCACATGCCTCAAGATTCCTCTTACCGACTCTGAACCGTGGACTGGTTGAGATTAAAGCACAGATTCTGCCCAAAAACTAGACCAACAGGGGTTCACCTCGACAAATGTGTTGGCTTTGTGCAGCATCCAAACAATTACTAACTTCTCCCTTCTCCCAGAAAAAATTTAAACAAAAACAACCTAAGTAGAGTGCAGATATTTCAGCAGACATTTTTCTAGACCTGAGTCAAAAATTAAACTCTTCCCTGAAAAAACATTTGCAGGAGTCAGGCCATCTCCTCCTCTGCTGCCTTTCTCCTATATGGAGTCCTGTTTGTGTTAGACAGCAGAATATCTTCCTCCTGAGTGCTCACATTTCGCTACATCCTTGGTGCTCTCTGTTGCTTAGAAATGGGCCCAGCAGTTCCCACGCATCTTTGTACGTGGGAATGCAGATCTGCCTCCACAACTTTCCTCCCACTGTGACTTCCCCTATGTATTTTAAACCTTCTATCACCTACCTTTCACGTTGCACACATGCTTCTCAGTCAAAGGAAGGCTAAGACAGTCTTGTCTTCCAGCTTAAACCTGCTCATCGTTTCCCAAAACCAGCATGGTCAGGGTCAGAGCACTCCTCTGCAGCTCTCAGCAGAGTTACATGGCCAGTGCTTAATTGAGGCACCTGAGACATTTGGGGTATGGCAGGGTATCTAAGACATCCACAAAGGACTGAAAGGAGTGATCTGCGATCTATTAGAGATCTGATGCCATCTATGTTGAGGCACTTGAATTACAACTACCATGTCAACAAACTCAACACTTGATCCTTCCTGCCCCTGTCATCACTGATTCCATGCACTCTGCTGCTCCATGACTTTCCTCACAACAAAGCTTTCTGCATAACAAATCACAACAGTGTGCTCTTTCCCAGCTATGTCCAGGGTATCACTGTGAGTGGAGGAATAGCTTCCCCTCTCCTTGAGCACCAGTCTGGCACCAACATGGGATACCCCATCTTGTGTGATCCCCCACCTCTGCCAGCACATCAAGATGAGGGGGAAGGAAACTGCTTTGTCAGGAGCAGGGCTTTGCACATTTCAGCAAGCACCTGCATGCTGTCCTTTGGGTTCGACAACTGACAGCCAATGTCAGCCACCCTGCAGAAAAAAAACTGCCCAACCTTCTGCCAGAGCATCATTTTGTTCCCAATTCTGAGAAATTGCGAGGCACTTTCTTACAGAATTTAAAAATGGTGAAAATTTCCTCTTAACAATGTAATAACCATCTTGATTAATAAACTGTTCTTTCCTACTGCTTACATATGTCTCTGCACTCCTGGAATACGGTTATTGTCTGGCGAAAAGAACATAGCCCCAAGTGAGCATATAGCTATTGTGTCATCTCTCTGAGAACATTATTTTCTTGCTGATGACTTCAATCCATGTCTAATAAACTGACTGCAGGATTAGGAAGTGCATCGTAATCATCAGGACGCTGGAAACAATTGATTAGATATTATCCAGTAAATAGAGACTATATCAGCATTGAAACTATGTCCCCACTCCTATTTGTGCTTGTGCTGCAAGGACCCTGGGGTAACATCTCTTTGCAAATTTCTCAGCCAGAACCTGTATCTAATCTCCATTTTGCATGGAGGTTTGGACATGCTGAAATAAACCCAGTCATATATGTGGAATTTGTGTTCTGTGCCAAAGCAGGAGCATTAATTGACTGCTTGCATGAGGTGTGTGAAATTAAGTGTCACACTTTTATCTGATGGGCTTGTGCAGAATCAGTACATCTTCTTACTACTTTTTCCATCCAGTCAGTCAGGAGCAGACCATAATGATTCTGGAAAATGAGAAGTCACCTTGAAATCCACTACTCATCATTCAGCAAAATAAGGGATAAACTGAAATGACCAAAGATAATTTCAGATGTCTTTTACATAATGTAATTTGAGGGCAAGATCAGAGAACTGAGAGACTCTAGTAAGGAGAAATATCTTGTACAATTTATATTCTGAGATCAGTTCAGCAGAAGTTTCTTAGTAGTTCTTCACTCCTGCAATATATTTGAGTCATGCTTTTCTCTGGTCTCCTTTTTGCGTGTGGTGTTTGTTGGCTCCTATGGAAGACGCAGGACATAATTAGTTAATGAGATCTAAATAAAAAGCTCTTCCCATTCCCTGAAAGGCAGCTGAGGTTGTATGCCGCTCTGTTCCCCAGCGTTCCCACTCATTCCAGTCCAACTCTACATTCTAGGCAACGTGAGACGACCACTGGAAAATAGACAATTTCCCGTGGTTACTGGGATTACCTTTGAAAGCTGGTATCCACATTTTCCTCACCACCAACCTGCAGCTACATGTCATTTTCTGCCTCTCTGATACATCATGCATTCTGGGCACAATTTGCAAAGTTATTTGCAGAAGAACGTGGAAGAAATGAAACTCGCCCAGTGCATAGCACATACAACAGAGATGGGAACATCATTCAGCAGTGTCTTCTCTCTTAGTTTCTAAATTCTTTTTGATACAGCCTCGAAGCAACCACAACTTTTCACAGCCAATGCAAGATCTTAAAATTCTGCCAGTGTGTCTCTGA
>NW_009632790.1:47420-54266 GCF_000690535.1 Cariama cristata | reverse complement strand
AGGAGAGGGCTCAACTCTGCAGTATTTCCTCATCTGCCAATCATCGGTGGTTTCACAGAGCTCTGACCAGAGTGCTGTGTTGCTCCAGCCACTAGCATAGCTGACAGCATGGCACAGCACTGCCAAAAACTCACTGGGCTGAACAATGTTGGCACCATAAGCTCAGGAAGGGAGCAGGCATGTCTGTGGAGAAAGACTTTTCCTTTGCAGCTCTAATCTCTCTTCTTGGACACTTACCAAGCAAGAACTGTGCATTTCTTCTGCTTCATGAGCCAGAATTGTTGGTCCAGTCCAAACCCTGTTGTATTTCCATGAGAACCAGTGGACTCATGGGCCAGTCTCAGAAAGGCTGCCCTGTTAAATTTGGACCAGGTTCTTCCATAAAAACTTGAGAAAGTGCTGCCACAGAGCAGACTGGCAGAGAGCTCTGCACTTGAGAAACCAGGAACACTGCCTAAACTGATGGACTGCCAGAGGAACATGTTTCTTGCTACATCGTGTATCCTGAAAAGGATATATGGCCTGCAGTTGGCATGTTACCCACATGGATGTTAGAGGGCTACAGTTCCTTCTATGCACTGGGGACTGCAATTACAGCTGGCCTCTGAGTGGACATGTGGATTCACTCCTCTGCTTTATGCATGCATTCAACTGCTTTGTAATCTATGAAGGAAAGAAAGTCACTCTAAGTTGAGAAAGTGCCTCATTTCACTGTCGGTGCTTTGCAAACTTTCTGCAAGCATAGGGCTCAGAAGCAGTTTCAGTATTTCTAAAGCTGGAGACTTATGTTGGGGAGATTAGACATAAAGTCTTCTTGAAGTGTCTTGCTCTGCCTCTGTTCTTGGAAGACAGTTTCTGTTTCAAAGTGTGTTTACATGAGGCGCAGAACCTTTCATGTACAAGGACAGGAGCAGATGATACCCAAGACAAAAAAAGTGAATTTATGGCAAAGTTTTAAACAAAGCTCAAGTGGCAAAAGGGATATGCTCCATATTTGCATATGAGTCTGCACATATGTTGTGTGAATTTTGCAAGACATTTCAACAGATGCCTTTTAAAACATTCACCCAGAGAAAGCAAACAATGTCACCTAGGAGAGGCTGATACAACCAAGCCTTCTGCTGCTCAGCTTCAGCTCAGCATAGCTCCATTCCTCTGTCAAAGCACACACTGCTCCCCCAGCACTGCCTTCTGCTCAGCCATTTGAAGGCTCAGACACAAAGTCTTCTCCAATTCTGATGCAAGCTCTTACAAAGGACTGCATTCCTCAGGAAAATCTGGTAGTAACTGATGATGTTTGGTAGCCTCCTGTGCCAAGACTTAGCACCTCCTGAGCCATCCTGGAAGTGACATACTGTTATAGCAGGCAAAAAATTGATGTTCACAGGCTCAAATTAAAATTTGTAATGTGTATCCTCAGTGTTTGTGAGGGGAACTATCTGTGTTTTCACACTTCTTTTTTTGTGTTACAAACACTGTTATTAGTAGTCTTTTGCATCTCTGTTGAAGAATCTCAAAGAGGTTTATACATTTCCAGGTCAGATTCTCTGTAGTGTAAATCAGCAGATCTCCAGCAAACAGGTACCCTCATTTATATGAGCTGGAGATGTGGGCTTTTTAATTCAGTCAGTGATAAAAAAATCTCTGCATATGAGGATGGTGCTAGGATTAGGTCTTTCAGGGCTCATGGCTGAGAACCGAGCAGCAATCTGAAGGAGTAAGATAACAAAGAGGATGAGGTACACCAGCATACTGCAAGATGATGCCATTAAATGCTACAATATATACACACAGCATAATAACATATCTGAATTGTATCACCCAGGGGCTATTAACATGAAGATGCTTCTCAGTACAGAAAGTGCTTAACTGAACATAGCATAGTTACACATTACAACATGGAGTGAGAGGAATAATGTTGCCAATTAAAATCAAAGGAAAGCTACAGAATGCAGAATTGCACTTAGCAATCACAGCAAAACATACATTCACTTCTCTTTGAGTTCGCTGCCTTCTCATGAGGGTGCAGAAAAAAACACATGGCTCTGGCAACAGAGTAGCCAGCATGTAGAACTATGCAGAACTGGGACTAGAGCTCATTCTTGCTGAATTTGAGACTGTGCAATTGAAAAACCATCAGCCTATTAACTCCTTCCACCTCTGCGAGTGCCTCATGCTCCAAACTTGCCATTGCATGGAAGGGAAGCTGGTTCAAAAAGGAAAATGCATCAGCATATTTGGTCCTGGCAGCAAACAAGCAAGGTGAGTAAGCCAAAACTAGCTCCAGCCCCTGAGAGAAACAAATCATCCATCCTGAATGGGCTGTGTGTTACTGTCTCCTTTCAGCCCTTTGGGACCAGGGTGAGGCACAAGCCCCCAGACAGGCTGAAGGCAAAGCAGGGACCACTGCAATCTTCTGGCGGAGTCATAGTGAGCTCCACGTTGATAACATTTCTAGCAATGCAAATGGCAAAAAACCCCCCTTTGTCTCAGCAGTTTTACATGCTCTGATTGTTACAATGCTGTGATTTTGCCTCCAGAACTTTTGGTCTTTTTCACTGGTCTCACATTCACCAAAGATACTGGTTCCCCGTTGCTTGTGGTTCGAGATCTTCTGCTTCTGTAAGAGGAACCTGAGGCCATTGTCAGAGCTATTCAGCTCACATTGGCCCTTTACTTAACAACTATATTGTCACAGGGAGATGCTCCTCAGGTTCCTCCCACAGGTGGGGGTGGAGACAGTTACACAGCTGAGTTTTATGCCATGAACCTCAGTGTTTTATTTACGATAATCACTTGCTGAGTGGAAGATGGGCCATGTCATGGGTGGCATAACAGTATTCATCTGCAAGTTAAGGCCTCCATACTCAGCAGAAGGGCTACACTTCAAGCTGGGAGACTGTTTTAGCCTACCATACCAAGACCATGAGAAGAGTGATTTCTTTCTCCAAACACATAATGTTAAAAAACCAAAGACCAGTTGCTTCCGTGTTGAGTGATTTAAAGTCCTTTATCAGCCCCAGGGTTATTCTCTGCCCTCTACTTCACTGACTAAAGGAAGGTCAGCACACATGTCGTCAGAGGCTAGTCACATTGCTTAAGTCCAACCATGGCCCCAACAGAACAACACATCCCCTGCACAGAGGTTGGGTCTGAACTGTAGGACATTGTTAGCAAATTCTCAGGCCAAGACAGGTAAATGGCAATCCTGATTCACTAACGACTTTGCCCCAATCTGTGTTGTAATTGTGTAACGGGAGCTGTATGACAACACAACTATCTGTGTACTTTGCTTTGCAAAGTTGCTGTGCAAAGCAGCTAAATCATCGACTAGTATCTCCATCACAAATGGCAACTTGAATGCATCAAAAAGCTGACACTATGTTGTCCAGTCCTGTAAGATTACCTGGTTCATCTCTCTTCCCACTGTTATTAAAGCCCTACTGCTTTGCAGAAAGAGCAGTGTACCTAATGTGTCTGTTTGTTCTGTAGGTTATATTCTAGAGACATGATTATCTTCTAATTTCCTCACATATATTTCTACTGAGGATAAATCTAATTTAAACAGTCCTTAATTGTTATGATTTTGTAAACAATGTCTTAAACTCAATAGACGCAAAACTCTCAACAAATTGCTGGAGGAGTTGTGACAGTACAGGGAATCATTTTCATATCTTCTGGGATTGTCCCAAATTGAAGCTTCTGGTCTGCTGTTAGAAAATTGATGCAAGAATTATTTCAGCAATATATACCCCAAAGCCCTATTACTCTGTGGGAAAGAAGATGACCTGGATTTTTGAAATGAAGCAAAGAGAAATAAAGAAGAAAAGAAGGAAAGAAAAGGAAGAAAAGAAAAAAAAAAAAAAAGAGAAAAAAAAAAAAAAGAAAGAAAGAAAGAAAGAAAGAAAGAAAGAAAGAAAGAAAGAAAGAAAGAAAGAAAAGAAAGAAAGAAAGAACAAAAGAAAGAAAGAAAAGAAAGAAAGAAAGAAAAGAAAGAAAGAACAAAAGAAAGAAAGAAAGAGAAAGAAAAGAAAGAAAGAACAAAGAAAGGAAGGAAGGAAGGAAGAAAAGAAAGAAAAAAAGCATGAATGGAAGAAAAGAAGAGAAATAGAAACCAAAGAAGTAAGGAATATAAAAACCATGCACATACATGTATATAGGAATTTGTTTAAAGTTCACATGGGTACAGCTATAAAATTAAATTTGCCTCCATCAGAGCAAACCCAGACTTCATCTATGGAAAAATACTTGGCCAAACGACAAACTTGAAGTGAAGCTATTTGTTACTTATGCTAGTTTACCAAGTATTTTTTTGGATGATTATCAAATGCAATGAACTGACATAAAAATTATGATATGAACTTCCTACTAACTATATTATTTAGCAATGTGCTTGTTATTTATATAGATGTAAAAAATGTTTATACAAGACTCTTCTGGTTAGCATAATTAAATATGCACTAAATATAATGAGATTAAACTTCAGTAGCAGTAAAAAATAAAGTAATAAGCTTTACAGAAACTGAGCCCAGGCAGTCAACTTATATTTCTGTTATAGCTAATGCTGCACTGCCTCAGTTCTGTTTTGTGCCTCTAGCTTAATTTTTTTCCATATTTTAACATTTTTATAGGAAAATAATTTTATGTGCTCATTTTGTATAAAGACTAAATAGCTAAGCAAGATAAACTAATATATCAAAAGATCTACCTGAATTTCATATGTAAAACTTAGTTGTGCTTAGAAACTGGTACTTGAGCATTCACATTCGTCTTTTACATACAAAATCACTACATTTCCAAAAACTGCTTAAAGATTTTCATTTGCAGCTAAAATCTGCAGCTGTTGTAAACCTAAAGTCTAGAGCTAAGGAAACCCACATTAAACTTCTGATTTCAGTGATATTGAGGTCTGAAGTCCATCACTGAAAGCAGAATTTAAGCTGAGGTTTCTAAAAGACTGTAGATATCTCTCTAACAGGACATTCAGTGTCCCAGAAGTGAATTAGGTGCATGAATAGACTGACACCAAAAGAAATTCAACAGACTTCTTTAAGATGTGGGATACTCAAAGTCACACTGGCTAATCCAGAGTCCTCAGCAGCAGCAGAAGTTAAATCCTGGTATTGCAGACCACAGGTTGACATACTCACTTGCCTGTCTTCATTTCTCTTGATCTCTCCTGGAAGTTGTCTTCCCCAACATATCACATTTTCCAAAAACAGGACAGACATACATTTCACCTCTCTACAAACCCTCTGTGACATCCAGGCAGGAAGAAAAGGGAGACACTTTTCTCACTCTGTGTTAACTATGGTGCTAACAGCACTACGCTAATTAAATGATAGCAGCCTGACAGAACAGATTACATGCAATCCCACCTTTAATTAGTAGTTATTCCTTTCTGCATTGGAAGAGCTCGGTGTAATGACACCAGTGATCTCATGACCGCACAACCCACTGTGATAGGCATATCCTTTGCATTGAGAAGCTGTGCACCAAGAGTGGCAACCTGCCAAGCCAGGTCAAAACAGAGGGTCTTGGGGTTTTAACCCTGGGAACCTGAGGTTGAAGCTGAACAGCTCAGAGAGTTAAGATCAAATATTTTTCTTTTTTTCCTGGCTCCTTGTGAGAATAGGTTGTCCTTATCCCCTTTAATTTGTTTCTTCGAAGGTAAAAAACTGCTACAATAAAACAAGGGCATCCTTTCATATGGTGCTAATAGACATTACGTGCATTCATAGAGGCCTATCACAGTGGCTTCTGTAGGGAGCAGGGCATAGGCAGTTGGGTAGCATCAGTCCATGGAAACAGATGTTTATCATCCATTGCCTTTCTCAACTGATCAAAGACAATGTTGCTGATAGGGACACAGCAGGTTGTTCCCAGAACACTGATGGAATGGCTGCCCCACTGCACATGTGGAATCACTCCTGCATGCTATGATCCTATTATGATTCCCAAGACCTTTGAGGAAATGAAGGGGTTGGTGTCATTTGCTCCTTTGCCATTTTGCAAAGGACTAGGCAGTACAGGAAGGGGAGCACAGGGAACTTTGCTTTCATCCTTCCTCCATGAGGGGGTGTCCTGCAGAGCCCATGTCTGCCACAACTGGGTTGTGGAAAGCCTCCGCTGCTCAGTCCCAGGGTTGTATGAGTTTGGAAACTCAGTGTAACGGGAATTATAGAAGACAAGAAACGTGTGAAGTTCCTATGATGGCAGGAGATCAGAGAGAGATCACCAGCTCGCAGCAGCTGAGCTGTCATCCTGGCAGGTATTCCAATTTTCAACAGCTCACTCTTCCCTTCACATATACCCGGTCAAGTGCATCCTTGCTGGGTGAGGCATTCCTTGGGGAGGCTGTAGGGAGCTCCTCCAGGCATGGGAGGGATTTTCTGGCTGTTCAAGCCGAAGTGTTGTTTGTTTGGTGCAATGTCACCTATAACCGCTGCCCTGCTTGCTCTATGCTGGTAGCCTGAGAACCTTCCACTGCTTGTTTTACTTCAGTTAAGAGTGAACTGAACTTGGGCCATAGGCAACACAGGGCATGCCTTGAGCCTCACACTGGCTTCTTTCCCTTCTTCTGCTCCTTTCAAATGGTGTCACTGCATGCTGAGTGCTAAGGGACAGAGCTCATGAATATGGTGCTCAGAAAGACAGCTCATGTCCACTTATAAATTTGCATAATCACACAGAAAATGTACACCATGTCCTACCAAGGAAGGGAATTAAATTAAATTTGTGGCATTGCTGAACCATCTTAGAATTTCAGTAGTAATTATAAATACTGCAAGCTCTTTTGATGGCTTATTTGAAAGGTCCAAGTATCTTTAAAGACTCATCAAGCAA
>NW_009632790.1:26522-47389 GCF_000690535.1 Cariama cristata | reverse complement strand
CGGAAGAGCACACATGAATATCATGAACAAAAGCATCCATGACCATATGGATAAATTAGGAATAAAATATAACTCTGAATCACAGTTATTTTTAGTCAGATCATTCAAGTCATTTTGTACAACCACACTAATAAGATACAGTAAATGCAAGAAATGAGTGGAGGAAAAATGTGGAAGTTTCTAATCCAAGACCAAGAGTAAATTTGTTTTGCATGTTGTCTCTCAAGTCGATAAAAACTAAAACCCTCTGTCAAGGACAGAGGGAGGTTTAACTTGTTTTTTAGAACATGTTGTTACCTTGAGTTATTGAATGCACTAGGGACCTGGTGATGGAGTTACATTAAAACTTCTGTGCAGACACACAGGTAAACAGGACTCATCTGGCTCTGCTGGGGCAGATCTCAGAACCCAGCACGTGCTAGATTTGAAGAACAAGTAGTAAGATCAGAGAAAGGACAATACAATTTCAACCCTATTACTCCATCTTTTCCTTCTTTTCTTTTTTCTCAGGAAAGTAAAAAAGTAAACAGAATAATTAGCCTGAAGAATATTTGAGGCTGTCAATTCAGGTTCAATAAATATTCCTGTGTTGCTGCCAGGTTTAAAGCTGACATTATTTCTCCTGTGTTTTTTGAGAGATGGAAAAAAAAAACAACAACCCAATGATGTAGTCTTACAACTGAAAGTAACTTGCAGACTGAGGAGCTGCCTGACCCACCCTCTAGAAAGGAGAAACACCAAAGATTTTAAGTGACCTTTTCAAGGGCAATTGTTCTCCCCCCTTTTTGCAGCAAAGAAGCATGGAAATTTCTATACAAGAACACACAATTCACAATAAATCAATTCCAGAATAGTTATCAAGATGAAGTTTCAGAATTAAAAACAAATGCCAGAACAAAAAAAGTAACAAATACAGAGATTCAGAGATGCAAGAAGTGTATATTAAGATGAGATTTACCCATCAATTACTGGTTCCCCAGCAGAAGGAAGGTTTCAGCTGCAAATGCTGGAGAAATATATCACATTCAAAGGGTAAGGGGTGCAGGGAAGAACAAGGACAGGACCAAGACAGGTAGCAGCGGAAGACAGAAGAAAGCAGAAAGGATATGGGGGTTCATTCAGAGGTTGGACTGATTGCACAGAGACAGGCGGAACCACTGACTTAGGTGGCAGTGACTGATCTGGATTTGGATGGAGCCAGGAAGCTGCAGGTGATTTGACTGTGTGGTCTGTGATTACTACGATGCAGGGAGAGGGCCATGCTGCCCATGCTCAACTGCTACTGTGGGGACAAGGAAATCAAGAGGAGGAGGGAGCTAGGGCAGAGGAGGCAGAAGGGGTGGAGGGACAGGGCTGGAGGGACAGGACTGAGCAGAGAAGGGCAGGGTTTCTGGCCATGAAGGAGATGAAGAAACATCTTCAGTCTGGGATGAGATGGTGGAAACAAAGGGCAAAACAAAGGAGTATCTTTGAATAGCGTTAGAACTCTTGAAATATGCTAAGGGATGACATAGGGCACCCCCAGGTTTATTAAATCAAGAGGGCTGAATAAAGACGTACCAATAAATATGCTGAATCGCATGCAGAGGTAAGACAAATTAAAATCATGTTTTTCAGAGCTCAGCAAGAGCACTGTCAGAAAGGGTATTAAGACATATGAAGCTGTTTGGGTACAAAGACCAAATCCAGGGAAGCTTTGGAGGAACTCTGGAAAGGCTGCTCTCATCCTTTAAAGGGATGACCAGACAGGTTATATAGTGGTGACAGACTGCCCCAGACATCTCCTGAGGTGTGACATCCGAGGTTACGGGGATAGGTCAGTGCTTGTCCACTCTGTGGTGAGTGTAGGGACATGAAAGGTACTCTGCATTTCGTAAGTTCCAGGGGTCAGAAAAATGTCATGTTTCCACAGTAAAATAAAGGGGATTTGGAAGGGTGTGAAACCAAGCACTAGAATTGGTTTAGAAAGAGGCACTTCTGTTTATGAAAGTGGGCAGGGGGAGTTCTGAATCTCTTCATGGTCTTTACCTATCCTGCATAGTAGAAACTAGAAAGATATTGTGCAGTGAATCAGGGGCTTCAGTAGGTTATCCCAACCAGACTCATGCAAGTATGGGCTGGGCAACTTGAATTTAGCTGTGAACTCAAACTCTGGCCACATATTATTATGACAAAATCATGTCAGCTTAGGAATCCCTGCCCCATGTTCACTGTCCTTCTGCTCTATCTTAGAAATATGCACAAGCAGCACTGTAAGTTGAGTAACTTGGCTGACAAGATGGACTTTTCTTTGGTTATCATTGCTACTGTTTTGGCTGGTTAAACCTGGCAGCATCTTGCTGATGTGGAAGGGAGAAAGGGGCAATCAAGACATGAGGAAACACAAGGTTGATAGGTAAAATTATAAAAGACTGGGCCATATTTCATTGTGCACACTATTAAAAAATATGGTCCTATGTTTAATGTTAATGGAAATCATCATTCATGCATCATTGCCATAGGAACATTTCTATTAACATTAAACATACTTTGATACCAGTAAATGTTATTGGCTGGCAGAGGAAAGTTACAACATGTGTAATTTTACTCTTTGTTTTCTCTTACCATGTGTAGGTGTCTGGGTGGCACTGTTTAGTATCAGGTGATTATAATTTTGTTCTTGGTCATCTGAAATTCACAGAAAAAGAAATCTCTTTAAGAAACAGTTTAGCATACTCATTGATCTGCAGATGATAATTACAGCTCACAGTATTCACAGGAAATCTCAGCATGATTAAAGAAAGGAGAAGAAAATGCTTAAGAAAGCAGAAGATCCTTTTATGTAGTTCACTTAAAATTCCAGATGGAAGAAGAACACGATAATGGGAAACTGCTCCTATTCTGCCGAGCCTGCAAATTAGAGTTATCTGCAAAGGTAAGAAGCATGACCAGGCAGGAACAAAACTACAAGTGGTGCACCAACATTGGTGCTGTGTTCCTGGGAACTGCTGGAACCTCACAGCCCCTGCTCCATTGCTCCATCTCCATCCTTCATGGAGGTTTTCAGGACATTATCCCCAACTACACAAAAAAGAGACTCCCACTGTGACCACAACCACAACAACACTGTCACATGTGAGTACAGGGAAAGATCAAATAAGTGGTCTCATAAACGCAGGAGGTAGAGTTAAATAGCTGCACATGGTTTGTAGATCTCCCTCCCCTGAGAAATGAGGACCCTGTAAGACCTGACACATTCAGTATTACATGTACCGTGCTGCAAAGTAGGAGGAATGATCAACGGTAGAACGACTGCTACCATTGTGGTTAGTAACTACCCTTTGGCTTGGAAAACAACTTTCTCTCTTTTTCACTCTAGTAAAATCATTAGATAAGTGACTCCTGGTAAACTTCTATCATCTTTAGTTTCCAAACAAGCCCTCAATAAGGAATGAACTCTGTCTGGACATTTACAACCTGTTACAGAATTGTAGTAATGTAGAGGGAGAAGAGATTTCAAGGAATATTCTTGCATCTCATGCTCTCCTGGTACAGGATCGGCTACTCTGATGTCTAGTCTGTTATTCTTAAAAACTTACCATTTATAGTTCACTTTCTTCCCAGAAGGTCTCTTTCATTAGGCCTTTCTTACTGCTTTTTAGGCCAATTGCATCTTTTCTGTCTACCAGTGACGTGGAGAAAAGTCCTCCTTATTTCTGCCATAGTTCTTTATGACAAAGCTGTTACTATGTATTCCCTTAACTTTATTCTTCAAACTAAACAATGCCATTTCCTTTATGTTTCCCTATAAAACTTGCTTTGCGTTTGATTATTGTCATTCTAGCAGCCTGTGCTCTCTCCGATTGACCTAGATCCTTCTCAAGTCTGGAATACACTCTGGGACATGTTTCTGAGAAGAGACATTACCAGTACAGAGTGGAGTGACTGGATTTTTCCCAGTCATCTACTCTCATTCACACAAACTTCCATGATATTTTTCTTTTCCTGGTTCATGTAAAGTTTGTGATCCTTTATGATTCCTTATTGCTTTTCCAAATAACTGCTACCTGTGCAATTGTTTTTCAACATATACAAGACTTTTTAGCATTCCTGTTTCAGTCGAATGCATAGCATTTTTCTCCATTTAATCAATTTCTTTTCAGTCTATTTCTCCAATTTGTCAAGAAGATTTTAAATTCTGGTCCCATCCTCTAACAGACTTATGGTCATCCAAGCTTTATATTATCTGCAAATTTAATAAGCAAATTCCTTTTCCAACAGTAACAAAAAAGACTAAATGCAGAACCACATTAGTTCATCCTTCTACTGATATTTAGTTACCTTTTATAGTTAGTCAGCCATTATGGCATCTGCCTCGTAGATATTCATTAAGAACATGCTTCTCAAATCAGTCTCACATTATTTTCCCATAAATTGCTGAAAATCTTGTTAACATCATGATCCTTAATATAAGCTATTTCTCCATGGCCACAAAACACAGCAAAAAATAAAAATAAGGTTAGCTTGACATGATTTGTTTCTGAGAAGTCTGTGTTGGCTGCTACTTTATCTCACTGGAAACTCATCTCCCTGCACAGCATGCTGAATATATGTGTACAACCAGGATTAAAATCAGAAGTTGTTTTATTTGGATGACAACAGACTGGACACCTTAGCTTACTTACTTCTCCATCTAGAAAACAGACACTCATTATATACACAGACAATTGAAAATATAGAAAGGATATTAGCCTAGCTACCAGTATGTGATGAGCAAACCTTGAAAGGAGATGAGGTTCACAGAGACATCTAAAGTGCCCTTGAATAAGTGGCCTACAGATCACCTAAGTTAGAATTTTCCTTTGCATCCTCCACTGCTGGTTGCTTCTAGCAAGGAAAAATCCTGAAGTAATTAGTTTTGTGATGTTACTTCAGTTTCTCTTCTTCCATATAGTCTAATTTCACTTTAACATGGAAACTGGACTGGAGGATGGGTGGGACAAATAAGAAATAGGATATTTCTGGAATCCTTGTAACAGTCTGGATGGATTTTCAGAGATATGGGGTCAGATGGGACACTTTTAATCTAGTTTCCAGCAAGCATGATACAGAATCCTGCTCACTAATTTCTGCATTAGGTTTTAACTGTTTCTGGAGTACAAACAGACTTTTCTTTAATACGATTTTAAAAGACTGTATGTGATGGTAAGTCTGATACATGTTTAAAAGAAATAGCTGCAATATTTTTAATCTTCATTACCAAAACCCACAATATACTTTATGTTTTAACTGAATCATCTGGCTTCAACTTCTATTAGGCCTTTCATATTTTTTGGTGGGACTAAGAAAAAAATTTATTACTAGAAAACTCTTCCACATGTAGATATTTCTAGATCATTAGGCTTGTCAATTATTAACTTGATTATTCTCTTAAATAATCTATATAATCTGTGTTTCTGAAAAGTTGTGAGGTTAAGGTCTGGGCTGGTAAGTGTAGACTTAATCAGATTCAGTTCATGACATTATCAAGCAGAAATGTTTTTTGAATATTACTGTTAGACTGGTGTTTAGTCATTATAGCCAGCAATGGGGCTGTTGGGACTGCCAGACACACAGCTTTGGAGCGATCTCCTCTATGCAGAAATTTTAGGGCTTTTGGTTGCAAAGGCGGCTGTTTTGTACAGTGTACATTAGGAATACCTGTGTCCTGAGAACCACTGTTTCTCTGTTATGGCTGGTTTTCTGTTGTCAAGTTTATAAAATTATAGAATCTCTGAGGCTGTAGGCACCTCTGGATGTTATCGAGCCCAACCACCTGCTCAAAGCAATATCAACTACAGCAGGTTACTCAGGACCACATTCATTAGGGTTTTGAACATCTCCAAAGATGGAGTCTCCAAATCTTCTCTGTAAATCCTCTTCCAGTGTTCAACTACCCTCACAGTAAGAAAGTTTTTTCTTAAGTTTAAGTGGAATTTCCTGTATTACAATTTGTACTCATTGCCTCTTGCCCTGTTGCTGGGCACAACTGAAAACAGCCTGGCTCTATCTTCTTTACTTACCCATAATTTACAAACATTGCTGAGATCCCCCTGAGCCTTCTATTCTCCAGGCTGAAAAGACCCAGCTCTCAGCCTTTCCCATTACAACTGATGCTCCAGGCCTTTAAACATCTTCCCGGTCCTTTGCTGGACCCACTCTAGTTTATTCATGTGTCTCCAGTGCTGGGGAGCCCGTTACTGGTCCCAGCACTACAGATATTTCTCACCAGTACTGAGCAGAGGAGAAGGATGACCTTCCTTGACCGGCTGGCAACACTCCTCCAAATGCAGTCCAGGATGCTGGTGGCCTTCTTTGCCACAAGGGCACATTGCTGGCTCATGTTCAACTTGGCGTCCATTATGCATTTTATTAGTTATTTTACCCACAATTTATTACCTTATTTATAAGTTGTTAAATGTATTTTTGAAAGTAGTTTTGCAAACTAGGTAGTGCGTAATAAACCTGTTTTATTTTTTGATGACCTCTCCTTTACATTTGCAGTGGAAAAGTTCATTGAGTATGACTAAATTGCTATACAGCCACTTCTCTCCTGAAAGCCTTAGAAAATTAGATATTTCCCTGGGAGGTTTCCATCCTTCCACATGCTTTGTATAGTAGCCTGTGGTTCCTATGCTAGTCCCTCTGGGTTTCAGCCAGTTGTCTGGCTGCAGTCATGTAGGGTAGCTAAGGACAGCAAGGACTTCCAGCCTGGCTACTGCAAAGCTGATTTACAAATTAAATCACAGAAAACATCCAAACATCCAGACTGTTTGTCCTCTTCTCAACTAATGTTGCTTATGTACTACTGGAGCTTACAGATAAAAGGTAACACAGAGATGGAGACACTTGTGTGTGTGAAATGCAAGCATTTAAAACAGTAGCAGACATAACTTGAACACATTAATTGTTCCAGAAAGTAAACAACAGAGGTTTCTCTCTCCTGAAAACACAGAGTACTCCAATGCAGTCACTTACTGTCACAACCTCACCCCTAAGTAAAATTACGTCTTCACTGAGGATGATTGCACCTGGATCTACATGAATAGGAATTATTGTCTCTTTACCCTTCCCTTCCCTTCCCTTCCCTTCCCTTCCCTTCCCTTCCCTTCCCTTCCCTTCCCTTCCCTTCCCTTTTTTCTCTCTAAAAAACTCAGGTGCTTTGAGGCTACTGCTTAAGAAATGGCATATAAAATAGTCAGACCCTGAATTATCAGCATTTTCACGTGGCTGAGCTAATCAGGCATCTGAATGCAGCACTGGGCATCATTTGCCACTTCTGTAGCCTATTGTAAACACTTTTTAAGCAATAAAATGCTTTAAAATGATGACTGAGTCTTCCTGCACCTCTTCAGGTTTAACAAGGTAATGCTGTTAATTGTGAAGTGCCAGTTAGGCAGAAGCCTATCTGTTGTGGAGACAAGGATCTGAGTTCAAAGCTATTTACTAGGAAACTCCATTAGGGAAATAAAGGATTCACAGTGCTCTGAATTGCCAGACCACAATATGAAATTTCTGAGCACAGCTGGAGGAGTGGTGAGATACAATAACCAGTAGAAAGAATGAGAAATTTTAGAATGGTAGAAGGGAAACCAGTGCTCCTAGTCCCTTTGCAATGCAGGGGAAGACACATGGACAGACAGGAGTTTAAGAGCTTCATTTTTTTTTCCAAAGGAAATAGGTTCACATAGTAAGGACACAACAAAATGCTGCATCCCACATGATTATACCTGTGGTCTATATGTGAATTCAGTAACTGCTGCTCTGGGAAATACAATTTTTCACCCACAATGGGAAGGGGAGTCTGTGATGGGGTGCATTTATGAAAGGTGAAGAGAAGATGCTGTTGGAGGGTATGAAATACTGCAGAGAGAAAGAGAAGTCTGTAGGTACTGGGAAATGGTAAGGGAGAAGTTTCTGCCTAGATGGCCTTGCTACCATGCCGAGGTGACCCTTCTGCTGCAGCTACCAACCTGTCTAAGCACTCCAGAAGTTCTCAGTTCTACTGGGTAGGACCCACCAGTAAGTACCTGCATTAGCTTAGAGTACAGTGGAATCCAAACATTGGCTGCTACTGACAGGAGCAGGGCAGTCCCGTCTCCTGCCCTGACCATGTCCCTGCACAAAAGCCTGTACAGCTGCAGTGCAAGCCCTGGGGAAGTGGTCCAGCTGAACATGCGACATGCACCATATGTTCAGCCAGAGTAGTCCCCGACTAGGCTCCCCACCCTGCACCCTCACAGTCACCAGTGCCACCACCCATGGGCCCTAGCACATTATTTCTGCTGGTGGCAGTCACATCTTGGACCTTGAAGAGGAGAAATCTCCCAAATTCAGCACCTAGGGAAGCAAATGATCCTGTGCACCACCATTGACTCCTTGCTGTCTCTTTTATCCCTATTGCTTCCTCATATTTCTTCATGTCTCTCCATGGAGGTGACACTCAGATGGGCCAGCAGACCAGGTATCTCCTGCAGGAAGAGGTGGTTTCTGCTGGGCCTGCGATCAGGGATCAGGCAGCTGTGTGAGAGGGGTTCAGGTGATCACCTAAACTTCCCCATGAGCTCCTCTCCTTAGTGTCCCCGGCCTGTGTTTGAAGATGGAGATGAAGGATCCCTCTATTAATTCCTGAAATTTTGGAGAGTGCATGTGCATTTTTGAAAGGACTTAGTCTAGTGTCAGCTGTGCCAGCTAACAACTGGTTTCAAGAATCTCAAGCATTTTTTCCACAGAGGATCATAAAACATGAAGCTTTAATTTTCTCAGTGAATATGGAGAGTGCTTTATGATCCTGCAGTAGCTGGGGAATTTTGGTGTTGGGGAAACACCAACTTACAGAATCACAGAATCACATATAATCATTGGGGTTGGAAGGGACCTCTGGAGATCATCTCGTCCAACCTCACTGCCAAATCAGGGTCACCTACAGCAAGTTGCACAGGATCACATCCAGGTGGGTTTTGAATATCTCCAGAGAAGGAAACTCCACAACCTCTCTGGGCAGTCTGTGCCAGTGCTCTGCCACTCTCAAAATACAGAAGCTATTCCTCATATTAAGATGGAACTTTCCATGTTCCAGTTTGTGCCCATTGCCCCTCAAGCTGTTGCTGGACACCACTGAAAAGAGTCTGGCCCCATCCTTTTGAAACTTGCCCTTAAGGTATTTATAAGCATTGATGATATCTCCTCTCAGTCTTCTCTCCTCCAGGCTGAATTGACCCATTTTCCTCAGCCTTTCCTCAGAAGGGAGATGTTCCAGTCCTCTCATTTTTGTTGCCCTCCACTGCACTCTCTCCAGTAGTTCCTTGTCTTTCTTGAACTGGGGAGCCCAGAACTGGACACAGCACTCCAGATGTGACTTCACCAGGGCAGAGTGGAGAGGGAGGAGAATCTCCCTCTGCCTGCTGGCCACACTCTTCCTCATACACCCCAAGATACCATTGGCCTTCTTGGCCACGAGGGCACATTGCTGGCTCATAGGCAAATTGCTGTCCCCCAGGACTCCCAAGTCCTTCTCTGCGAGGCTGCTCTCCAGTAGGTCAACCCCCAGCCTGTACTGGTGCATGGGGTTATTCCTCCCTGGGTGCAGGACCCTACACTTGCCTTTGTTGATCTTCCTCAGGTTCCTCTCTGTCCAACTCTCCAGCCTGTGCAGGTCTCACTGAATGGTAGCGCAGCCTTCCAGTGTGTCAGCCACTCCTCCCAATTGTGTATCATCAGTGAACTTGCTGAGGGTAGGCTCCATCCCCTCATCCAGGTCATTGATGAACAGGTTAAATGAGATCAGACCCAGAACTGACCCGTTGGGAACACCACTAGCCACAGGCCTCCAACCAGACTCTGCATCGCTGATCACGATCCCCTGGGCTCTGCCATTCTGCCCATTCTCGATCCACCTCACTGTCCACTCATCTAGCCTACACTTCTTGAGCTTACCTATGAGGATGTTATGGGAGACAGTGTCAAAAGCCTTGCTGAAGTCAAGAGAACTCCCTCAGACGTCTCTGAGCAATGGTCACTGTGAGTGTCCAGGGCAAGTCAGGATCTGGCCCTGGGGACCTGTCAGCAACCCTAATGGGCAACTGGAATCAGAATGTCTGGGTTAGCTCCAGGTGTAGGATGGTGCTGGACAGGTCTTCATCCCCTTCTTCACAGAGTTGGGTCTCCTCATCTGCTGAAGTATCAGTCTCAGCATTGAAAGGAACTCTGCTTCCCATGGTCAGGACAGACAGCTCTGATTTGCAGCGTAAATCACTAACTGAATTGTCTGTCTAAAAGTGCAAAACCCTGGGTAACTGATGAAGAAAACTTTAAATATCCCCCAAAGAGTTCCCTTTGTGCTTCTTATCCAGGAGATCCTCTGAAGAAATGATCATTTTTGCATAAGGACTTAACCTTTCCTTTGGTACTTGTTTTAGTCTTCTCTAAGACATATTTTTTTCAGTCTCAGGGATTTCATATATGTTTATTGTTAATAAAAACTAAACTTATTGTGTTCTATAATGGAAAAAAATATCAAGTGTCAGAATATGGAAAGAAAACACTTGATTTTCCAGCCTGTGTTTCCTAATAAAGTTCCTTATAAAAACTGCAAAGCAAGATAATTTTTATAATATGCCAACTATATTACAGATATATGATAGTTCTGACAGTCATGCAATATTTTACATTAGTTTTACGGCATTTATTAAAGTATTGGGAACTGCTCTGAATTCTGTAGTGAACAGGACAAAAGAAATGGACCAAACAGGATCAATCAGCCTATGAAATACAATTTCTTGTCTTCTGTCCCTCAGTCTTTTCAGCAACCTCAGTATTTGCCTACCTTCAATCGTATCCCCCAGCTGAGCTTTTCAGAGAAGGATGTAACAAATGGTGTATTTTTCTGATGACACGATAACAGTTTGGCATCTGCACTAATGAAGAGAAAATCCCTTTCAAGGGCTAATCTTCCAGAGTACTTAAATACGACAAAAGACTTCAGGCTTTAGGAACTGAAAGAAATGCAGACCCTGAGGCAAGGAGAAAAGCAGACCAAAAAACTGATGATGCATAAAGTTACTCATTTATCATCTGCCTGCCTCCCTCTGGCATCTTCTATTCACAATTTGTAGTCCAGAGGGGAACCCTTGAGCAAATGTCCTTAAACTGTTGCTATGCTGGTCAAGCAAAACTGAGCAGGATGCCTGGGCAAGGGGAGCATCAACACTTTCCTGTGCAAAGTCTCTTTCCATTAGTTTAGATTAGAAAAAGATGGTGGCAGATGGCATCTCCGAGCACTGGGGGCCATCCCAGGGAATTGGGGGAGGCTAAGCCCATGGTCCCCTCTTAAGGGAGGTCTATCCAGCCAGCCAGGACTCTGCAGTGCTTTAGAGGTGATGAGCATATGAATGCTTAGCCTAACAGATCATTAAATACCAGCTGTCTTTCATGTACATTAGCCAATAACTAATTACTTTATACTTTTATGCCGTGAATATCCTGCTTGTAGAGTGTTTCTGCACCTGGCTAACGATACCCAAACAAACTGACCCCTAAAAATGGGACTGTAGTAAGGGGCACACAAGACAAAACCAAAAAATTATGCTACTAGTAAAGTCAGAAAGTCAGTCATTAAAGGGGTTGGAAATGCCAGATTAAAGGCTGTCCCCAAACCCTTAATTTGATATTCATTATGTCAGGTTTTTGTTCTACCATTCCAGCCTATTTTTCAACTGTAATCCTGTGAGTCATTCATTGAACAGGATGCTTGGGGAATAAGGCAGCTATTCAAGAGTTATTTTAATCCTCATTAAGCGGTGAATGGCCCTGTTCTTTAGTATCCCACGCCATCCAAATCTTGCACTGATTATGGAACTGTTATTTTCCATGCAGGCTTTCCTCTAGTGCTCATCTAAGCCTCACAAACAGCTTCCAGAGTTCCATTGCAGGTAGGGTCCGGTCTGTCAGCCCCAGATTTAAGCTGAGCCAGAGAGCAATTGTACTTGCATCTGCAAGGTTTTATTACTTTTGAGGAACAGCTGTGGAACACTCAGGTCAGATTTTTCAGATCACACAGGGGATTTTTAATAGGATTTTGCAAGCATAAATCAGATGCTAATTAATCATTCCACTTTCATGGGGAAGGTAGTGCAGGTGCAACTGTTCATGGTTTACATGTATGGGGAAAATGATGAAGGCAGTTGGAATCACTTCCCTGAAGCCACACAGTAAGATGAGAAGGACTGGAAATGCTACCCCTAGCCCAGTTCAGCCCCAGGCTTGTTACTCTCTATCACAATGCTGCCAGTCGCAGCAGCAAGAGCACACCTTGCCTGATTATGGCTGTTGCAGGTGTTTGAAATGTAAGGAACAAGAAACCAAAGTGACTTTGAATGGCTCTGATTAACTGACTAGCTCAGCTTCCTCCAGGCCTTTCCCATGAGGCAGACCCTGCTGTTTCATCCACATGCCCCAGTATCCTCCAACAGAAGCTCCCCTCCTGCCCACCCCACTGTGTGCCCTCCTGAGCAGCATCACTGAGAGCAGCCAAAACTGTCACCACTGGCATGGTTTCGTGGGTGCTCCATGTTTTGCTGGCATAGCAAGGTCAGGCAGGAGGCTAGAGCTTCTCACACCTGGAGCTGCTGCAGTCTTGTCAGCAGGATTTGCACTGTAGACTTGGCTGTAGGAACTCCCTGGCAGTGGCAAGAGAGAAGTGTGGTTCACCTGGACACCAGTCAAGTGCTTACCCTGCCCACCTCCTGGAGTTCTTATTTAGTGCCTCATGCTTCTCACATCTTGGGACTGCTACAAGTCTCCTTCACTGTACAGCAGTGACTCATGCCCAGAGCTACTCTGTTCAAGCAGTGCTCAAGGCAGATATTTGATTTGGAAAATAACCATCAAGTAACCAAAATCTGTATAAGTTATATTTCACAGAAAACTGCAACTCGGTCATTTGCTACTTTTCGACTTCTTGTTTCTACTGTTTAAATGGAAGACTTTCTAAACTGCAAGTGCTTGTACATAGTTACAGGCAGAGTTTAGTCCACCCAGAAAAGGAAAGAAATGGCAGAAACCATCACTCCGGATGAAGTACTTGCTCTAACTGAGCAAGTTCCTGATCGGAAAGCTATGATTTTACTGTTGGGCTTGCTACAAACAGTGTTTCTTATCAGTAGTTTTTTTTATGTGAGTGTGCATGTATATATATAGGTATGTACATATGAGTGGATGTGCTATGTGTCTGTAGATATTGATGTGTACATGTATGCACCACCTGGTCCTCATAGCAGAAAAGCAGAGCGTATGTGGGGACAGGGGTCATTTCACTTCTTCATCTTTGTGACTTTGCAATAGGTAGGTATGTGCATTGCGGCAGTAACTACTTCACAGCAATAGGTATTGCTCATTTGTTATTTTAAGGCTATAAGAGATGGAGGCTTAAATGAACTGTAAGAAATCAAGGAAGAGGTGAATGTACAGCCACAGGTGGAAAATACTCAGCTGCAATGGCCACTGAAATTCTGGAGTTTACATCTGATCACTTCAGAGAACCAGCATGGCCCACTGAGCTATGCCAAAAGACAGGTGGACAATAATCCTGCTCCTCCAAACATCTGAGTAAAAATGGGTAGCATGAGGAGGACTGTCTTGCACAACAGGGCTTCAAGTTCACTCACAAAAATATGTCTCCTCTGTTGAAAGCATGTCCAAACTCACACACTCATTCACAGTGGATTCTCTCCCTCCCACAGACCCCTTATATCCAGCAATGGAACAAGTACCATGTACAATGTTCCCTCCCATGAACTCCCTACACACAAGCATATTTCTCCTTCACTGCTCATTTATGTAGACATTCGCCAACTCTTTCAAAAGCAGCAAAGTGCCAAACTGCAAAAGCAGACTGTCTGGAAGAACTTGGTATGAAGAAAATACAACTTTTGTTTTTGAGCAGCTACAGCTAAAAAGTACACTTACAGAAAAACAAAACCATAAGAGAATATTTCCCAATCTTAGCTAAAATGTACTAAAAAACAGCAACACCACAGTGACAATAAAGGTTACTGAGAACTCCAAATATCTCTCTCCAAGGAAACGGATACCTTTTGAAGTATCTTTGGAAAGGTTATTTTCTTGGTGAAGAAAGGTTTTTTCCTCCATGTAGACAACAAAGTACGAGGTCTATCAAAAAGGGCAGCTTTTTCCCATGTTAACAGAGCCTTGCTGGACTCACCAGCAGAAGGCTCTGGAAAAAAAGATGTATCCTGCATGGGAATTTCTCATCAGCAAAGCCTCTGCTTTTAAAGAGTAATAACTACAATGACCCCGATCCCCCCAAATGGGAATGTTTGAACTCTCTTTTGATCTGGAATTTAAAATCTCTCCATGGCATTTCATATTTTATTTGCTCTGATTTTCCTCGGTTTTAATTTACTTAGTGCTGCCTTTTCTTGCACGTTCCAGCATAAATCAGGAAAAAGAAGTGGTGAAATGAATAGAAGAAATCCAGATTAAGAGAAAGAACAAAGACTTTCTTTCTGGGAGAGAAAGCTCTGCACAGCTGATAGCAAACCCCACAGGACAAACTTAGCTGGTGTTGATAGTCAGTGTTCGGGATCCTATCTGTGTTTGGGAACTTCACACTGACTTTCCAAACACAAAGTAATTAGATAAATATGGACTGGTTTTCTCAAAAATCAAACAGCTGAGCAGGCTGCATGACTAACGTTAGACAGCAATGCACAAACAACATCTGGAGGAGCAGTCCTCGATGCTAACCTTTGGAAACACATTTAAAATACGCAGATCACGGTTAAAACATATGGTCAGAATAGAACAAAATGTGTTCTTTAAAGGGCATTTCTGAAGATGAAGTTGATTTTAGAAGATATTAATAGAATAGGTTTCTAAAGCAGACTTAGTTAAATGCAATCTTTTGTGGAACACACCAGCAATTGCACACTCAGAGATGATTATGCTAATACTTTTGGAAGAAACACATGCTCATTTTTAACCCCATCGTATTGGCAGGAAGAAGAAGGAAAGGGAACACAAAGTCCTCCCTGTGTTTTTCCCTCTTTCATGAAGTGTAAAGAGGAACAAAAAGTGAGGATGAAACCACTGCAAGAGGGACTCTCCAGTGAGTCTAGTAGGGCTGGACTGCTTGTCCACCTTGAGAGCAGAAGTCAAAAACCCAAGTCACTGCTGTACCTTAGGAAACAGCCAGGGGTGCCTGGCTGTCCCACCTTACTCTCTCTTTTTACTGAAAAGACACAAAATTTAGCAGAAAGCTAAAAGCAGAAGCCTCCTTGCTTGTTACACTCCAAGTATAATTCAGAGAAAAAAAAAATGTAATTTCAATTCCATGTAAGCAAATGGCTCAGAATCAGTGCTTGTCCTGTCACCCAAGACATTACAAGAGGATGCCCAGAGACCATAGTGAGGAGGGTGGGTTGCCAGCTTGCATGAAGTGGACCAGAGTCCAGTAGGGCTTTTCCAGTCTCTGTTCTGGCTTAGAAGTGATAAATGTGCCACATTATAACCAACATGATGATGAAGATAAGCAGACTCTCAACTAATTTTAAATCCCTCTCAATTCATAGAAATGCACTTGCTCTTAATCTGCCAGCAAGACATGGCCAGCCTCGAGGCATTTGGACAGAGAAGCATGGACTTTCTCTTGATATTACACAGCTTTCTGCCAGGGGCCAGTAATGAGAACACGTGTGTTGCAATTATTTGAAGTTTATTTCATCCTTTTGTTGAATTCTGGTGTTTTCTATTCCTAGATGCAGGACTTGTTTGCATGCTTGTTAACTGCTAAACATGGCTTTGGGCCAGTACTTTATACACAATTAAGATCCAGATACAATCTAACACTGATCATATTCTTAACTTTAAGCATATAAGTGAAGTCACTAGAACTAATCAAACACTTAAAATGAACCATGGGCATAAGTGCTTTATTAAGGCAAAAAACCAGTGGCACTACGTTAAGGAAGAGCTAAAAGCTTTATTTAAATCCATCCTAATCCTTGCAGTAATTAAGCAGATGGTTAACTTTAAGCATCTGCTTAAGTCTAGCTGAAGTCACATTAAACAATGACTTTCAAAATAGCACTTCTGTAGAAATACCTGTATATGACAGTGTCAAAATCTAGTTTTTTACTACTGATTACCTTTTCTGTTCTTGTAGAGTTTCCATTCCATCAGACTTGATGTAGGAGACGGTTACACATACTCTTTGCAGGAGCTGAGGACAGATGTACTGTGACCACCAGCAGTACTATGTTCCTCATATGAAACACAGATCCTTGAATATTTTATGTATACTTTTTTTTTTTTTTTTTTAATAAATTTTTAATTTAAAAACCCTTTTCCGTAGTTCTAATTAGAAATTTTCTGCTTGGCCAATTCAAAAACAGCTGAAATGACTATTATTTTCTTTTAATAATTTTTTTTTTTGTATGTTTGTAGGTCTCAGATGTTAGGAAACTTAGATGTTGGGAAAATTGAATTACTGTTAAAGGGGAAAAAAAAAGGTCTTTTAGAATTAGAAAACCTGTGTTTAGAAGAATTTGCTTTCGTTTTTGGGAAAGCAAAGTAGAGGTCTACAGAAGCAAGGGCTGAGTGTGATCTCTTTGTATGTCCATTATTGGCCTTTCACAGACTTTAAAGTTCAGCTAGTCCAGGAAATCTGCCTTGATTTCAGCGTACCAAATTGCTTGGCAGATTGAATGGTCTCTAAATAGTTAATCTGTCTATACTGACAATAAGCTACATTATTTATCATATATTTAGACTTGCTCAAACAGGTCTTATTTTGGGAAATCCTATGATAACTGCTGAAGTAATATCTTCAGCACTGTTAGTTGTGGCGTCCTGGTACCTCTTTCCATAGAAAATGACATCCCTTGAAAGAAATGCTTGTGTGTCCAACTGTCCCAGTTTTAGCAGAAGTGTAGTATTTTACCATAAATCTTTAAAGCCCCAGGTTTTTGAATCATTTGATTAGATAGGAATTTTGTCTGTCTTTTCATTAAAGGGAGATCACTGCCTCCTTTTTTGTAAAGAAGAGGCAGCAACAGCACTTTGCACCTTGAAGGCCCTGAAGGCAAAAGGCAAACAGACGACATCAAGATTTATTTATTTTTGAACCTGTGGTTTTTAATCCAACCTCAGATTTGTTTTCAGATCTCACTCGTGGTTTCTTTAACATGCATTGTTGGCAATACTGAAACTCCCCTGATAACTTATGCAATATTTACTACCTTCCTGTATTGAAACCTGGCAATATGGCAGAGTATAGTATTTATAGCAGTGTGAACTACTCTCCTGTAGGTAAAGCAATTTCTATGTATTTACTCACTCACTGGCTTCCACGGGAATACTTATGTTAGCAAATTCGATGCTCAGCTATGCTTGCTGGAACATAGCTTTTTTTTTTTTTTTTTTAAATTTTATTTCTGCACCAAGCTCACCAAGGCCAAGCAAAGCACTTCTGTGATGATATTAATCGGATGTAAGTGGGGGACGCTACTGAAGAAGGTAGTCTTGCTCCCTCCTGAGCCCTCACCCACATGATTCTCCTGCCTCTCTTGTGCCTGTGTTAGTGTATATATGATCTTACAGACAATTCTCTCTGCTTTTTTTGTTTTTCTCATCCAGGTTAGTTTTCAGCCATATCAGGTTCCTGATCTCACTTTCTGTACAAAGGTGGGAGGCAGGGTGAGCAGATGGAGATGGGAATGAAGATGCAGCTGTCCCTTTCAGAAGTGAATGACATTTATGTCAGATTGAAAGGACTGAATTGGTGTGCTAAGTGACTGGTTTACTTCAGTAATTCTGGTTCAAATGTGAAGCTGCTACAGGAATAAAACTTCCATAAGCACTTGGGCTGTGTCTTCAGAGTAAAAATCACAACTACATTGCAATAAGAAAAATGTGTTTGTCCAAGCTAGACAGTTTTCTCAAGACTTACAACCCTGTTCTCTGAAAGCCTGCAAAACCCTCTAGTTCAATAATCGCTCAAGGACCGTCCTGTAGCTGGAGGAAAATCTGAGTCCAGCTGGATGTTTTGATGAAGCAAAGCATTTGAGATAAAGCAAAGGAGTCTGACTGCATCCTTCTGAATGTGGCAAACAGTACTGTCTGTAGCCTTTGAGTCAAATTTCCCTGAGACAGAGGATCCCTAGCAATCAGTTACACCACTTATTGAGAGGGCTGTCCCTGGAAAGGGGAGACAGTCAAGATGTGAAACAGAAGACAAAGAATGCTGAACTACAGATTAAGTCAAGCGAGGTGTACCAGGATGACAGGAGTGCAAAAGGCTGGTTACAAAACCATGTGGACCACACTGCTTCCAACCTGTGCAAGCCCGTTTCTATAGCACTCACCTAAAAAATAAGCACGCACTAAGTTAAGGGTTGAATTTAAGTGAAATTTAAGTGAAGTATCTAGAGCACAAGTCTTATGAAGACTGGCTGAGGAAACTGGGGTTGTTTAGCTGGCAGAAGAGGAGGCTCAGAGGAGACATTGTTGCTCCCTACAACTACCTGAAAGGAGGTTGTAGTGAGGTGGGGCTCAGTCTCTTCTCCCAAGTAGCAAGTGACAGGACAAGAGGAAATGGCCTCAAGTTGCATCAGGGGAGATTTAGATTGGATATTGGGAAAAATGTCTTCACAGAAAGGGTTGTCAAGCATTGGAACAGGTTGCCCAGGGAAGTGGTTGAGTCATCATCCCTGGAGGCATTTAAAAGATGTGTAGATGTGGTGCTTAGGGACGTGGTTTAGTGGTGGACTTGGCCATGCTATGTTAACAGTTGGACTTGATGACCTTAGAAGTCTTTTCCAACCTAAATAATTCTATCATTCTGTGATTCTATGATTCTATGAGAGCACGTTTCTCTGGAGTAATCTCGTGGACAGACATCTGGAGTCATATTTACACAAGAAATGTGACTGTCCCCCCTGTGCTGGTCTGGACTCTTTTCAAGGTCCACAGAGACAGACATTGTGAGCCCATACTTCTCCTCATCCGAGATCTAAAGCACGTCACCAAGTCAAGTTGTAGATACGTGGGCATCCCTCTTTCTCCCTGTTGACTCTAAAAGGCCTCCAGATCTTGGGGCAAATTCCTTGCTTGTTTTCCAACTGAGAAACTGGGAGAAGGAAGGAGAGAAGTTCCTTGAATAGCAAACTGGTTCTTGCAGGATGCAGTAACAGTGTGCAGGACATTTTCCCGATGCAGAGAAGGCCTTTTTTCTTCCCCCTTTTCCCTGTTTTACTCTCCATCTGCTTTCCCCCTTCACTGCTGTGGGAAGTTGCTGTCCAGATGGTGCTGACACACTGCAGTGTATGTAGTCCAGATGCAAAGCATGGCCCTTGAGGAAGGTGACTCCCTCTGCACCAAGAGATGAGCTGCAAAACTTGCTGGGGAGACACTTCTGAAAGAGGAGAACTAATTCCTGGGAAGCCAAGGAGGAGCAACCTGAGCAGGAGGTAACGTTACCTAAAATCGCTATACAGAATCTACGACAATTTTAAAACAATTAAAAAAACTTAGAGCCATATACTTGGTTGTTACTCTACGTCTTTGTCAAAGACCAAACAATTGCAGGTCATGAAAGCCACAGTGTGAAGCTGTTCTTGGGGGAAAATGTGAGGTGCTCAGTGCAAGCAGTAAGAGGAGAGGGACATCTCTTTGGCACTGATCACTTTCAATATGCATTACAACGCTTGTGGATGTGCTCCAGTACAGCTAGGATGACACTATCCTTTCCTTAGCACTGCTGTCCAGACTATGTACATCATTTGCTTAATGAGGTAGATCTTACCAATGTACTGAGACACAACTGGTAACAGAACCACAGGTCCACCAGACCTACTGTCAAGTCACTCTGAAACCCTTCTCTCATCCCCTAGTTCACAAGGTCCAGCACTAACTCAGAGCCTGGAAAGCTCACGCTGTCCGAGCTAGTAATTCCAGCTACTTTCCTTGTGCAAAACATTTGAAAATCAGTGTGCTGGTGGCCATGGTCACTTAACCTGACATCCTCAGGAGACATCTGACTTCCTCACACCTTGCGTTTTATGACACCAATTTGACACTGTCAAAAAGCGTTTTCTACCTGAAGTTAGCAAGGTGTTGAATGCCTGCCAGCCAAGCCCTCTTAAATGAACTGGCAAACAGTTAAATTAGAGACAACTTTCTTCCTCGCAGTTTCCTTTCCCAGGCTCTTTACTGGAGCGTTTGCCTTTGGAGAAAGAGATACATTTCTCCAAAATCAGGCTGGGGAAATTCTACCAAATACAAGGACAGCCTCATTTCATGTGACCATTTTGCAATTCCATACATGAGCTCTCCTCCCTTGAACACTACTTTTGTTTAACATCATATGTATTTATCCTGGTTTCCTTTACCTGGGTCACCTCCAACTGCAGCTTTAAATGCAGGAAAGCCAATTTCATTGGATAAATGTGATTCCTTGGAGAAATCACATAAAGGGCCGAGACTCTGTGCTACAGCAAAAAATGTCTACCATTTATGTGAAAGTCAGTGATACATAGCAGCTGGGGGGGTGATTGTGTGGGGGCAATGTGGATTCTGTGTGACTGGAGGGACTGTGCTGGTGTCATGCTGTGGTGGCACTGCTGGCTCTTTGTCCTTTTACAGTCCTGCCTCCCTGCTCCTTCATGCTGAGCCAGAGTACTCAACTAGACTCGAGCATCGGTCAGCCAAAAGTTTTTTTCATAGCTGGATCAGTCCCACATTTTGCTTGACCATAGGACTGTGCCAGCATTGTGAAAAGGGGATGAAAGGCAACGCCAAAGCTGCATTTGTTGCATTAAGCATTGAACCCC
>NW_009632790.1:17259-26511 GCF_000690535.1 Cariama cristata | reverse complement strand
CCCCCCCCCGGCTTAGGAAAGTGAGGCTGTATAGATGGCTGCAAGCTGAAATCAACTGACCAATAGCCTTTCCTCAATAATGCATGCACTTGATGAGGTCGACTGTCATAAACACAAACATTTCAGCTGTAATGATGTTTCATGGCTCCTGGGCCAGGGTTTCAACACAGCTGATGGCTGGTTTGCAGTACAAAGCAGTCCTAATCCAGCTGCAGGTGCACAGTAAAGAAGTGTCCATTAGATGGCAAGCTCCTCTCTGCCATGTGATGCACTCCAGCCATGTGTCTCGACCCATCTGCTTGGCTTAGGGAATGTGTCTGAGGAAAATAGACTTGGCAGTACCATGCACTAGGTGTGGCATGGAAAAAAAAAAATATTCTTCCAAGGATTATACAGCAGTAAACATTTGGACAGAAATGTAAAATCAGTGTCCTTGGAGGGAATGGGCAGCCCCGAATCTGAGCCAACATCTGTTACAAGGGAGAGTATCTGGGCTCGAAGAGCCACTCCCCATCTGCTCAGTGGTTTTCTTGCTCAGTTTTGGTGCAGGGTTTTAGCCAAGCTACGACGGCTGAGAGCAGTTTCTGTGCAAATCTGTGGCCTTACAGACTGGGCTCCTATAGGTACTGTCAGCCCCACTCTGTAAGGATCCTGCAAGGCCACCGCTGCCGTCACTACTAGGAGCCCTGCAGCCCCCTCTTGCAGGTGACATGTCTTACACAGGCCATCTGACATCCAGATCAATGCATTTACCATGTTCAGACCACTCCATGGTCTGACTTGACCTGGGCTGCCACTTTCCTGGGACATTCACACATTTCTACGTCACTCTGCTATGGCTACATGTCATC
The DNA here is from genome assembly GCF_000690535.1 of Cariama cristata. Classification (NCBI taxonomy): domain Eukaryota; kingdom Metazoa; phylum Chordata; class Aves; order Cariamiformes; family Cariamidae; genus Cariama; species Cariama cristata. The sequence continues at coordinate 25,660 of NW_009632790.1, read as the reverse complement.
CATAAAACTCACAGTGCTTTGCAAAGCAAATCAGGTGATACTGCCCTTAGCTCAGCCATCAGGTTGCAAGCCCTGGGGAGTCTGTGGTGGGCCCCAGTGCTGGATTGCACTGAACAAAGATGTTTCCTAGTTGTTCTCCAGGTAGAAGAGTCTCACATTGATGTCTTCTCTGCTGTACTCCAAAAGCCGAGAGGGTGCTCTGGCAGCCTGCAGGAAAGTGGACTGGAGTCTTTGAGGACAGATCTTTCCTCACCACCTTCACTCCTCCTGAAATCCCCTCAAGGAAATGCACCAGGCAGTGCTTTCATCTGTGTTTGAAAGAGAAAGCCCTGTGCCCTGGTAAGCAGAAACACAATTTAAAAGGGCTAATGTAATTGCTTTGCCTTTTCCATCAGGAAAAGTTCATTGAAAGTCTGATCTCATCTCTCCTTCCTCCTCCCAAATCTTTCCCAGGAGGGATGTTGGGAGGTATGTCTGCAGCCCTAACATCCAGGAATGAGAGTCCCCCAGTGTGGTGTGGTCCCTCCAAAACACTCAGGCTGTACCAAAGCCCCAGATTTACCATCTTACCCAAGAAGGACTTTGCACAAACACTGCCTGTGGGCTGAGCTGGCTGATGCCAGGAGACCCTTGAGCACCCTGTGTGGCAGCAGGGTCACAGGAAAGCTTCTGCCTCGAGTCATTGGCCAGAGCAAAGGGGTTATGCTATGGATTGGTGGTTCTGGGACATGTGTCGTTTCCACAAAGTGGTCCTGGATCCCCTTGATTTGCTCTGCCAGGGTCCAGGTTAATCCTGGGGACCTGCATGCTCCTCATACCAGCTGCACTGCTGCCTGTCTTGCACAGGCTGGAAGAAGACAATTTTCTAAGAGTACCTGGGATCACAGCCCATCCTCTGCATCCACAGACTTTGTGGCTTCTAGTTCTTCTTGTTTAAAATGTCACTGAATTTTCTTGCAGTTTAATATTTTGATCAGGCTTATTTGCTCTCAAAGGCTATGGCAGTGACTCATTGTGATTTGGGAATCTCTCTTGCTAGTCCCCACCTGCACACATGCAGCTAATAAGGTTCACTATTTTTGTTACACCCTGCTCTTTCTGCTGGTCTCAGCTTTGCCAGCAGCCTGACAGCTGCCAATGTTTCCCTTCAGAAAGACCTGCTCCCCACCGAGCACGGATGGCAGGAGGGAGGGCTACAGGAGGAGATGAGGACAGCGGGAAAATCCTTTTGCAAACTTCCTCTTGGCAAGGCAGCACACAATTATCAGAAAGTCAGTTTTCACTTCGCAGCAGCCTTCCTCTGCGCGTGAAACCCATGCATGGCAGGGAAAGATTTTCAGGCAGAAAGCTGTGCTATTAGTCCCAAGCACGTTGAGAGATGGGTGAACAGCAATGCGGAGGGAGGTGTCTGAAGAGACATCTCTCAGGTCCCAAGCCCTGCCCACAGTTGGTACCAGCTTCCTGCTGGATGGAACAGCCTGCAACCACAGCAAGGAGTCTTTCACTTTCCACATACAATCTTGCCTGGTCTTAGGGAGTTGGGGACCACTTCTGAATTCTGGATCGAAGATTTTAATATGCCTTCCAATTTTTGGTGGCAATTATGTCAATAATTAATAAATAAATAAAGTATTTATTTATTACTATTTATTAATGTCAAGAAACTCTGATTCTTGTGAGTATAATTGTGGTTTGCTTTTTTTTAATTCACCCAGCTTTTGGCTTCACATCTTCTGGGTTTTATATAGGTTTGGGTAAAAAGAACTAAAGATTTACATTTTTCCCTTTTAATGCTAATGAGTGTCTCTTGTGCTAAGGAGGAACGAGAAGGGAGCATATACAACATCAAACAGATCTGATCTGATCACAAACGTGTTTGGGCTGGAAATTAGGAGAAGGTCCTGAACAAGCCACCCAGTGAGGTTCTGAAACCCACCAAGTATGAGGAAAAGAGGAGGGAAAACTGATGCCTTTGAAGTGAAAGATGGTAGGAAGATAAAAGACAGTTGCCCATGATGGCAGCCTGTAATGGCCTCAGTAACCCCCCCGAAGATCTTTTTGAGCCTGATGAGCCTAGGATAGAGGAGTGTCACAGAGGCAGCATCCCCTGGCACACAACTTGGTTACGGGGTTAACACAGGCATCTCAATGTTGCTCATCGGAGACAGGCCGAGAACAGACCCTTGAGCAAGACTTGGAATTTTTCCTATTTCTTCTCTCCTGGACATTTTGCATTCTGCAAGTAAAGCAATGAATCGTGATTCATTAGCTCCTGACCAGAATGCAAAGACTGGGTCCGGCAGTAATAAAAACAGGTGATGAAAGCACCGTAATTTCTTTGAGACGCTCCCTCCCATGCTGTAGCTGTGCAGTACCAGGGCTACAATGCCGCACTTCTTCCCAGGAGCACAGCGCAGCTCGGCAAGGTGCCATGGCCAGCAGTTCAGACACATTAGCATGGCAGGAGCTGACGAACAGTGAATGAACATGGCATCTTACAAAGAATTTTAGCACACTTGAAAAAAATATTGCTTTAAATCTTTAACATGCACCACCAAAACACAGCTGTTCTGGGATGGAACACTGCAACCATTCAACAGTTCATGACAATGCTAAAAATGGATGAGTAGGATTATAGTAACCGAGAGTACAATTTGCTCCAGGACACAACTACTGAGATGCCTATGCAGATAACAACTCCCCAGACTCTTGGGAGACAGGAGTATGATATGGACTCAGAGTAGCATTTGTAAATCACCCTATGAATGATGCTTGAGACAAGAATTTCTCAAGCAGGAACATAACCTGGGTGTGTAAGAAGGTCTAGAAGATTTCATCTAGTCTTTCTCTATTCTCTCTCCTCTACCCCTGCTCTTACGTCCCACTTTGCAAAAGAGTTCCTTTCTCCAGATAACACGGATTGCAGGCAATAGGGAGAAAAGCAGAGAAGCAAGGCTGCAGGCTAATGAATACCATATGGGCTGAGACGTTGTCTGGCCCATGGCAGTAGCTGTCAGGACTTGTCCTCTCCTTTCCATCATCTCCCCACCACTGTGCAATGAGAAGAGAGAGACAGCAGGGCAGATTATGGTACAGAGTTGCATCAATGCTTAGGGCAAAATCCTCATTTCCTGGGCAGGCCAGGTTTGATGGCTTGGGCAAGACTGGTTGGGCTGAGCTGTAAGGAGCTGAGCTGCAGGGTGGAGTGGAGAGAGGTGATGTATCTAGGACAGGGACACAAAAGCTGGGTTATGCAGAGAACTCTTGGATACTTATCAGGCATTCAAGGGGTTCAGGCTGGGGCTTCAGGTAGGGGTTCCTTGGTGCAAAGCGAAGTGCAGAACTAACACCACCATGGACAATTTTTCTGACAAAGATGGTATGAGAGCTGCTTTCAACAGGGAACTTGGAAGTAGAGGTCAATATTCTCTGGTGAAGGGAGTCTGTGAACAGGGACTCAGCATGCTGGGGAGGTAGGAGAAGGGCCTGTGGAAAAGGTAAGAGAAGGTACTCCTCCTTGGACAAGGCTCCATGGTCTTCAGCTCATCAGAGCCAGAAAGTCTCTAGCTGCTTAGGAAAGCACTGCAGCAACACCACCTGTCTTTCAGGTTACTGTAAATGGCACAAGTCTAGCCTGCTGCCTGGTAAGCAACATGCAATCTATGAATGCAGCATTAAGCCAGATCAGAAGCCATAAAAAAGTATAAATTGCACACTGTATGCCCTCAACCATCCATCCCAGAACTCTACCAGAATTGCCTGCCCAACAGTGAAGCCAGGGTAAAGGGATGTGCAGCCAGAAAGCTTTGGTTTTTCTATCTCTGGGCTTGCACTGTACGGGTAGCTGCCTAAGCTTTTACAGTGTCTCAGCTTAAGGCTGCCAGATGAAACTATTCATATTCACAGATACTCCCTGAGGTTGGGCAGAGAGCAACCATTCTTTCAAATATTTGAGGTTTTCAAAATTGAGTTTTGTTCTCTCATAGGGGAAGAAAGAGTTATCCGCTGATAGACCCCTCAAAGAGTGTCAGCAGTAATGAGATAGGAAACATGACAATGGCTGAAAGCAAGCTTTTCCCCAGCTCCCAGTCCTGCTCCTCAAGCTGGCAAGGCCGCTCCCATCCTGCAGTGGGAAATCAGGCAAGCAGAGCCCAAATCACATCGGACTGGCTCCCAAAGGCCTTCCAGCTTGTGGCAGTCCTAATGGATCACAAGAGCTGTGGCTCCCTCCTCAAGGGTCTTTTTGCCCAGAGCCTCAGTTTCTCTCCATCAGGTACGGTGGCGGCCCCAGCTGGCCTCTTTGTGCTAGTGTGTGGCCTGGTTATTCCATGGCTGTGCAGCATGGGGCAGCTAAGTACACCCAGGTGGGAAATTCCTGACCAAGCCTCAGCAATGGAGGGGGAATGACCTGGTGAGAGTGCATTGCTCTCCCTGCAACCCCAGATCTCCTTTTCCCCACACTACTTAGAGTCCAGCTGTCCCCTGGCTCCTGGCACTCTTGATACTCCACATTATAGGTATGGAGTTAGATATTGTCACATGCTGCCTTCCTGCTCCAGCTCTGCCACCTGCGTGTCAGAGACAGATCAGTCTGTGGGATGAGATACTTACATGTGCACCCTGTGGGCTGCCCAGATAATGGCCACCATCCGGTGCCATCAGCTGTCTCTCTGCTGGAGGCAGAAACATTGCCTGCCCTTGGGGCCAGGGACAAGGCAACCTTGCTGCTGTACTGTGATGTCCTCCAAAGAGTTGTTACTTGCTCTGTGCTGATGGACCTGGGGACTCTGCAGCTGCCATGTACCATCTGCCATTGCAGAGATGCCAGCATGTCAAAAAAAGGGTTCTGGGGAGCAGAAAGGCTCTGGCAGTATTTACTGTGAGGGTAGATGTGACAATTTGGAGCAGATGGCATCTCTTTGGGGAATCTTTAATAACGTCCGGTTCTGGGAGCGCACTGGGAGGTTCAGTGGAGATGTAGCCACCAGCCCAGGAGAGCTCTGCCATGGGTTCAGGTTTCCAGGATCAAAACAAGCGCTGTGACATCGTGTTTCCCCTGCAGTGTCACAACATGATGACTATGGCTGCACTTCCGCAACATCAGCACTGCTGGGAGAGCAGTGATGAGGAGGGGAGGCAGCTTGCAAACTCCACTATCAGCACCTCCTGTCGACATAAAATGGGTGCAGGTAGAATCTCCTCTTGCCTGCAAACAGTTTTCTGACAACACCTGCTTCCTTCCCACCCTCCTGAAATATTACTCACCCTCCTGTTATGAGTACAGGGCAGTGCCCAGAAAACTTAGCCATTTTACTGCAGCACAACTGTGGCATTTGGCACATGGCTGTGCACAGGAGGCTTCATTCAGCAATGTCATCTCCCAGGATGGCCTGAGAGTGCAGAGGGCAGCACTGATGCGACAGGGCCTGGGGTCTCTTCTGGAAAAGCCACCTGCAGGGGAAATTGCAATGGAAGAGCTCTCTCAAGTGAGTGCCAGCAGCTTCCAAAAAAAAAAAAAACCCAACCCCAAACTCACAGGGAGTCCTGAATACTTCCCTGCTCATTTTTTTCCTTCAGCAACCGTGCTGGGAACTGTGCCTGCTCAAGAGCCTCTGCTGAGTGCTCACTCTACAGCAGCAGCTCTGGATTGCAGGGAAGGTCTCAAAGGGATGGCTTCCTGGAGAACAGAAAGTCCTCTCTGCAGCAAAGCCTGCTTTTGTTGGGACATGGTCCAAAGCCATGAGGGTCCATTGCAGCAAATGCTGAGCATCCAGGCCAGGGTCTCTGGACCTGATTCATAGTCTGGGATGCAGGAGAAAGGCCCCATCACTTCCTGAAGGGAATCATAAGGCAGCAGCCCCACTGAGTATGTGCTTTGTTCTGAAGCCTCTGAAGATATGAACCTCCTCCTGTGAAGGGATGCTCAGGTAATGTGCAGTTTTTAATAGAACTCTCTCTCCCTGCCTTTCTGAACTAGAGCTTGAAAAGTGTTTTGAAGACAAAACAACTGGTTGGTGAGGCTTGTTGCTGAATTGAGACAAAGGCAGCTCTGTCCCAAGGGTGTGGATGAAGACACTAAGGACTATTTCAGAGTATGCCATGCAATAACAAAGCAGTCCTGTGTCTGACTTTTCTAACTTTGCATGGCATTTCATGGTGCTCAGAACAACCCCTTCGTATCAAGCCAAACTCCTAGCAGGTTCAGGGGGAACTTCACTATGGAAGATGGAGTTTCCATGCACACACATCTTCCCATGTAGATCATGCTACGTTAAAGGTCATATAACTCTCACAGCACAGACCCCCGTCCCTGTTTGCACAGAGAATTATCTATGAGCACCTGTCATCTGTTTTCTCTTGTCATTGTTAACACGAGCTCCTTGCTGCATGCGCAAAGCTGTGTCGCTCACCCACCAGCCCTGCGCATCACACTCCACACGAGTGTGTCCTCTCATCGCAGTGACAAGATAGCCCTGGGAAAACCCAAACCTTGTTCCTAACTGCTGTGCAAAGTGGTGCAGTGCCACTGGAGGCTGTGGGGTGCAGCTGAATGTGGGACTCACTGCCAGGGGCCAGCAGCCCCTACTTGAGTTGGGTGGTCTCTGCTTCCTCCTTTGTGCTGTTGCCTTCATCAGACCAGGGTTGGAGAAGCAAGTCCCTGATGATCTTTGCATTTCAGAGTCCCATGACAATTTCCATCTGTCAGCCACAACCTTATCCTTCTTCTACCTGTCTCTCTTTAGTCACTCATGAATTAAAAGCCCTTGCTGAGCTTTGTACATGGCAATCTAGAGAGTTACATCTCCTGATTGCCAGTGCTGAGGAGGGTTCTGCTCACAAACAACCCCCCGTCCCCAGCCACTTTTCCCTGCTTTGGGAGGTGGAGAAGGGACAGTTCATACAGAGCACAGAGACATCAATATTTCAAAACTCCTAATGCAATCTCTCCATGAACTCTCTTTGCTACTCTCCTGTGCGTCCCTCTTGCTAGGTGAATCATTAGCAGGCAAACCAGATGGGACTCTGCAGCATTCAGGCTGACAGCAGAGACCAATGACATCACTTGGTCCCCATCAGGAAGTCAGTATTATTGCAAACTGCTATTGTCTAACAAAATCTTCACTTGCTCTGTACTGTGGGCTTCCCAGAGCTGTGTGACCAATGTTGCCCCTGTTTCCTCAGTACAAGATCCCCTTTATGAGTGCAGCACTGTATCTAAAGATAGGCAGTCCCGCAGACACCCTTCATGGTCTATCCACTTCGTTTCCTCATTTTATACACTATGTTGTCCATGATATTCATGTCGTTTCCCACACAATATGTACAAGGCTGCTGTCTTCGATGCACCTATCCTGCATACACCTTATTATCTGCCACCTGTGACACATAGCTCTTATCACTGTCTGCTGCATGTCTTTGGTCCTTGATGCCTCTCCAAACATGTCCTGTTCAGATCCCCAAATCACCTGATGTCTTCTTGCTCCCCTTCCACACTATTTTTTCACTGAATACACTTAGGAAGATCTCTCTGCCTTTGAGCAAGTTTAAGTTGAAGATGTTCAAAGCCAAGATACAAAGAGCTGAATTTCTAGTCAAGATACCTCCAGGACAGAGAGACAAAAAGTTCTTACAGCTCTGCCATTTGTAATTAAATTACAAGTCTGGTCTTGCTTAGATGGCAGCAAATAATAGTGATTCCAGCAGGAGTGTGAATGATGGGTAACTTGTTCTGTGATTACTGGACACAGAGTAATTGAACTGCTCTGCTGGTTATGGCCAAAGTCCACCTCCAGGATTTTGAAAGCATTGCTTTCAAAATCCTGGAGGTTTGGTTACTTTCCGGTCAACCATGCAAAGGATTCTCCGCAGCATGGACCAGGAGGTCCAGGCTGGAATTAACCACTGGGTATGAACAGACAGGAACCAGGCAGCCCTTCACTGAGTTGGTCCTCTTGTACTCAAGGAATAGGTGCACAATTATGACCCCATTACAATCTCAATTTTGTCATGGTTTTTGTACATTTTTTTTTTCCTGGATATGTCATGTTCTAAAGATTAAACACCAGCTGCATCCCAGGACTCTGTGGACCACCCCTGCTTACTTTTTCTTGTAGGCATCAGCAGATGGAGACCGGTTTCCAAGGCACATAATCAATGTGGCAAAACCCAGCCAGATATTACTTCTACGTATAAAATTGAGCTGATGCTCAACCCTGAGTACAGTGGTCTCCCTTCCTCCTTGCCATTGTATTTACTTGTAACTTTTGAACTGTACTTTAAAGAAGAGATCAATTAGTCCCTGCTAAACTTCCCTGCAGCCTCAATACTGCCCTGGTGGTAAATGCAGGGATGATATTTTGAGGGCAATTGCAGCACTCCTACCAACCCAGTTAGGTTTGCA
>NW_009632790.1:9658-17238 GCF_000690535.1 Cariama cristata | reverse complement strand
CTGAGGACAATAAGCCTCAGAGACACAATTTCATGCTCTTGCTGTCAGCTGCCTTGCACAATTTATCTTCTCATTACCTCTTTAACAGCATTGCTAGTCACTGACTGATCGAGGAAAATAACTCTTGTGATGGAGATATTGGCTTTGGAAATAAAGTAGTAAGTAATATTACTTTGCAGCAATATATATGCTAAGTTTCTGTAGCCAGTGCCCAGAAGAGATTGGGAAGGTGGAGGACAACTTGTTCCCAGTGTCCAGTAAGCTACTGGTATGCAAAAGTATTTCTCGCTGGCTTGTATAAAGGCACCATAAGGCAAGTATCCTTATAGAATCATAGAATTTTTTAGGTTGGAAAGGACCTTTAAGATCATCAAGTCCAACCATAAACCTAGCACGGCCAAGATCACCACTAAACCATGTCCCTGAGCACCACATCTACACATCTTCTAAATACCTCCAAGGATGGTAACTCAACCACTTCTCTGGACAGCCTGTTCCGACGCTTGATCACCCTTTCGGTGAAGAAATTCTTCCTAATATCTAATCTAAACCTCCCCTGGAGCAACTTGAGGCCATTTCCTCTTGTCCTATCACTTGTTACTTGGGAGAAGAGACCAACCCCCACCTTGCTACACCCTCCTTTCAGGTCATTGTAGAGAGCAATCAGGTCTTCTTTTCTTCAGCCTGCTCTTCTTCAGGCTAAACAACCCCAGCTCCCTCAGCCGCTCCCCATTGGACTTGTGCTCCAGACCCTTGACCACCTTCATTGCCCTTCTCTGGACTCTCTCCAGCACCTCAAGGTCTTTCTTGTAGTGAGGGGCCCAAAACCGAACATAGGAGCCAAGGTGTGGCCTCACCAATGCTGAGTAGAGGGGGAAAATCTCATATGAGCAGCAGCTGGTTGACTGGAGAGAAGGCAGAAGGGCTGATCTGAAAACAGTACCAGGCAGCACTTGCATACTAGAGACTGCTATGTTATAGTAGATAGTTTTTAGAGGATTCTGGTCTTTTGGGTATTCCCTAAATTCCCTGCTGCCCTCTATACAGAGTCGGAGGCCCCACTGTGACCTCCAGGGAAGAAGTGAGAAGAAATGACCCTAAGAAAAGAACTTCAGATACCAATGACTTGGCAAAAGAAATAAGCATGTAGCTCATGCTGTATGCAGAAACATCACTCTAGGTGGGAGAACTTTCCCCACATTCATCTACAGCCATGACATTCATCTGCAAACGGGTAATGATGGAGGGAGCTTACTGTGCTGCTTTCTCTGTTGATTCTGCCACTGTCCCTACTCAGCCTTGTGGTTTTTTCTCTGCATAAATCCCCAGCTTTCCTGGAACTCACAGAAGCTCCTGCAAAATTCAGTTCTGAATAGTGTTGTAGCATGTTATGGTAGCTGCAGCTGTAGTTGTGCAGTTTGATGACGACTTTCTGGTTGGACTCCTTCTCCAATGGTCTACTGCTTTCTCCTTCTTACTGAGCAAGAGTGCGTATCATGGCAGTCCATGGCTCTGTGATTTGGCAAGGAACCAGAAATGCTTTGATTCTGGAGGCACTTCGCTTTCAAAAAAAAAGCCTTAGCATTTTACCTGGGCAGCAGGCACTTTTTATGGTAGATTTCGCTTTGCTGTGAATTCAACCTCCAACGAAAATAGTTTTACAAATATTTTCAACAGTTCAGTGCACATTCAAGCCACTGCAACTATAAAGGCATAAGGAGACACCTGTTTCCAGGTGTGAGCAGTAGGCCACCAGCTCATTGAGTTGCTAACTTCCCTCCAAGGGCACAACCTCTCTCAGTACAGCTAACCCAAGCTCCTTGTAAGGAGCAATACAAAGGAGAACAGCTTGCATCCTATCTTTGAGCTCCCAACTCAGTAACCACTGTCTTAATTAGTACATTTAATGCTGAAATTAAAGCTCTTCACCTCATCTGTTTGCTGTCCTGGAGGACTAATCAGAAATTAGCAGACATATCTGAGAAATACATCAGATCTAATGATGTGGTAGTTGAGTTGCCAACTCATGATCAATAGGCAATCGATGCTGCAACAGGAATGCTTCAGGGCCCATGCAGCCAGTAAGGTCGCTGTAAGAAGGGTTAAGAACAGGTCCTACCAGGTGCTCGTAGTCCAGAGATGGCTGTGGGTTGGTCTCTGAAGCTCTACTCAGTTGTGACATGGGACATCTAAGCACTGGATCTTGATTTGCTTTGACAATGATGCTTTCCATCCACTGCACTGCCACCAAGCAGATCAATATCTAGACCCAGCCATTTCTTTTTCAGGAGATTGGTGGTCTGTGGGATACGCCACTTGTTACTTTGTGCAGTGAAACAGGGATTAGTTACTACCTTTATATGATGTTAGTGTAAAGAGCAACCAGCCAATGCCAGGGCCCAGTGTGCTAAGGACTGTGCAATAACAACCTTCCAGTCTAAACAGGTGAAACAGATGATGCGTAGTTTAGCAATGAGCATGTGAACAACCCAGAAAATATTTATGAGTCCTGAGTCCAGCAGGTGCTTTGCTAGGTCAGCATCTAGGCTACAGCAGGGAGACCTTGAGAAGCACTCTTGTCAGGAGGGATAAGCCCAGCTGTTATATTGCCATATCGCTGAAAGGGGCATTGCCTCAGTCCCTCCAACTTCCTTTTTTTTTAGGAGGAAAAACCATACTGAATAAAATATAGACACATCAGCAAAGATGCTGTTGCCATAGGAGTTTCCCTAGCTCCACTTGGTCCTAGCTCTCCAAGCCTGTTTTGCTATAGTTGCTTCCACATGTTCCCCACACACTGGTGTGTTGTGCTCCCTGAAGTAAGACCGGAGCTGTCACAAATCATTACAATGTGCACGTCTCCATACATCCCTGCATCCCTTGCAGGGCTATTGGTACTGCTTGTCACTGTGCAGGAGTTTACCCAGGCAGACCAGCTGGATTTCCCTGCACTGTGCTGTTATACAGCTGCTGAAGGCAGTGGGTGGTGTGGATAGCCCAGGGCTGTTCACTGGACTGGAAAAGGTTGGTGCAGTGAAAACGTCTCTACCTCCCCAGATGCCTATGACAACGGCTAAGGGCTGATCCAAACATATTCACTGTCCCCACTGGTTTCACTCTCCATAATCTAGTCCCTGTATAGAAGCCTGCAAGAGAAGAGGAGCTTGCCACCTTGGCATGGTCTCAGACTCTGATGGGGTTGAACGTGGGCTGGGCAAAGGTCTCCTCTATCTAATCTGTCAGCAGCTATCCCAAGCTCAGTTCCTCTCAAGTGTATCATAGCTGCTTTCAACCCATCTGAAAGGTGGACTGCACCCAGCAAGGTGGGCAGGCAATGCCCCTATGCACTGTTCACTTCACAGCAAGGGCAGAGCCTTGATGTCTGGCTCGGGAGACAGCCTCTGCAACAAGGAGACTGTGCATAGCCACCCTTCCTGAGTTGAACTGCTGCTTCTTGAGACAGAACCATTACCACTCTACTCTTTGCCTCAGCAATCTTGAAAACAGTCTGTAGGGCTCAGAAGCAGCTTGTGTTGGAGGGTCTGGGATGTCCTTCCAAGCCTGGTGACCCAGTTCAGCATGGTGCCAAAGCGTTGCTGCAGGCGCTAGGTCTGAATCTTTGACCAGCACCTCCAGCATGATCTTGCCCATTAACTCTGCATAAACAATCACTTATAACGTCAGGGAAAATAATCTCACCCATAATCACTGATTAGAAATGTTTGCTTATGGCTGGATATTTATAGCCTACAAGAGGTAAATGTCACCCTCGTTGCCTGCATTGCATGGGAGATATTGTTTAATTAGCAATCACAGCCTCTGGGTTGCTGCTGTTTGGAATGGGAGATGAGTGATGCTGTGCTTTATTTACCCTTTCTTCTTCTCCTGTTCTTGTTCAAGAGTGGGATGTGGCCTTTCTTATCTGCAGTTGCTCTCAGACCCACAGAGTAAGGAGGGCATTGTTTTGAGATGTCCTCCTCCAGGACCTGTTTCTCACACATAACAACCACAGCCATCTTGCTCAGTCTCCAGCTGTGATTTACACTGCATTTCATGACCACTGTGCTAAAGTCCTCAAATTGCTCAGCCACAGCACTCCAGCAATGTTGTCCTTCATAAGGACATTTTGGTAAAAGAGTGGAAGAGAGAAGAAGAACCATAAGTTCATACTGATGGAAATGCCTCAACCTTCCCAAATTTGGGGTAGACTTAAAGGCAGGTAGTTCCTTAAGGAAGTCCATCCTAAGCCATTTGAGACTAGTGGTTAAACCAGATCACAGAGGAGAATGAGTTGGAGCAACCCTTGCTTGAAGGAGACCAGTTGTGAGCCGGGCTTTGCAACCCGATGCTAACAGGAGGAGTAAGGGGACTGAGGGAGTGTGGTTTAAAGCCAGAGACAAAAGCAGAGGTACCTGACCTTCTCACACATCTAGAGAGTTTGACAGGATCTACAAGAGTGTGTATGAAGGACCTTTGAAGTCTCAGCATAATCTCAGTTTGCTAAGAGATCAGGTAGGCACCTGAACTTTGCACTGTAGCCTTGGGTGGGATCAGTAGTGAACAGGACATGCTTACGGACCTTTTTCCCAGGAACCCAAATTTGCTGTCCTTGATGTTTGTTGAACACACTTAGAGCTACTCAAATCCCCCAGCAACCCCTAAAGACACAGTTTGTGATTATCTCATCTCTGCAGACAGGGAGTTTGTACATGCTCTGACAAACTAAACTCTAGGGCAACAATCTGTCAGGAGGAGTCCGCTTCATTCTCACTTAGACCATGGCAGGGCTGAGTTTCTTGCTTCTGTAGGTGCTACTGGGAGATTGTATTGCAGAAAAGCAAAAAGACACTCAGAAGCTCCTAAAAACCCCAGCTATTTGTCCTTTTTTTTTCCGTCTACAGTAGCCAAACATGTTGTCATTCCATGCTGCTTCTGCCATTTCTGGAAGCTAGTGACAGAAGTGTCCTCACAGCATCCTTATCATTCGGGGAATATCTCATACTAGCTACAGACAGAAAGACCACAATATGTGGCAATGATTGATAGGAAGTTCATGCCACCCTGTTAGCCATCAGGACAAGAGTGATCTGAACACGGCACCAAGGAGATCATCCACACTGCTTGCTCCTGTAGTGGAGTAGTGAGATGATTTGCAGAGGTGCACAAGAGCCTTCTGCTGGCAGACAGGTTCTCAAGGTAATAACACATCTGTGCAGCACAAAGCAGCTGACACACCAACACTGCCATGCTGCTGTAGCCTAAATCTGGGCTAATCTGGGATTCCCATGGCACAGAGGCTCTACTCTGCCATACTTGTCTACAAGAGCCCTCGCTAATGTGGGGAGCACTCCTGGAGCCTGGAGAAGCTCAGGCCTGTTCCATCCGTACAGGCAGTGTGCCAGTCATCCTGCCACTGTTTCTGTGGGACATCGCAGTGCTGCACAAGCGGGATGTGTGGACCTTATATTTAGGTTCTGAGTCGCAAGTGCAACCCTTTGTGCATTATCTTCTCAGAAAAGCATTTTTTGCCTCTGGACAATGCTAATACCTTCCTAGGTAGCTGTTTTCAGTGTAACTTTAGTCACTGCCTCATTTCCTTTGTATTCCCAGACTACCTACCCAGGAGACTGGGGGGAACGTATTTAAAATCATTTACACTGCACAGAGATTTACTAGGCAGTTTTATGAGGCTGTAATTCCTCCACCCACCTCCTCAGCTAACACACACTCTCCTATCACACAGCACAGCTTTCCCCTGTTCAGATCAGGCTCTGACACGGCTACTCAGAATGAATCTGCCCTCCAACTGACTGTACTCACCCAGACCAAAACCTCTAGGGAAAAGTACTATTTCTTTCCTAGCAGTCATGCATTGAGCTATAAAGCGTGGAGGTCTATGTGGTATGGAAGTCCCAGACGCTTTGTGGCAGGCAGGAACATTATGCATTGATGTCTAACATCGATTCTTTTAAGAATGGCCTGAAATGAATTTATTTCACACCCAGCTGACATTTAAGAATGTGCTGGGCAAAGATGTGCAAGGAAGAACTGACTTTGCACTTTCCCCTTTGCATGTAAGCCTGGATATTTACTTGGTGCAGGATTCACCTCCCGTAATTTCAGCCATCTGGAAATCAGGCAAGTTGCCTGAGCTCTGAGTTCTCAAAGGAGATGGCTGTTCGTGTTTCTGACAGCATTTTGAAGAGTCAGGATGAAGAGTGGCTGGCACGGGCCTGTGATAAGGGAGCAAGTGGAGACTTTGTCTAGTCTTACCTTCCCTGTTGCTGCACCCTCTCCATCTCTTCAGCCTGGCATGTGAGCCCTAGGATTGTACTTGGTTTACACTGCATAGCTACTCTTTTGCTAGACTACAGCATATCTGAGAAAGTAAATCTGCCTTTCTATGCAGTAAAGGTTTGTCACAAGCTTGCATCTGTAGACAAACATGATCTTAGTTCATGCTTTTGCTGTACTAATCCTGAACAGAGATCATTCGTTATTTGTTAACCACAGTGACTGCCTGATTCCTGCCAAATGCTCCACATCCCAGATCAAGTGAAAGGTCTTGCAGCAAAGAGCAAGGTGAGGCAATACCATTTAGTACTGCCAGGATGGCAAGAGGAAGCTCAGATATTCTTCATCAGACAGCAATTCCTAGGGAGCCCTAGGCTGCGAGGAAAGCTGAGCTGCCTGGTTCAGTGGCTGAGCTAGTCTCCGGTGGCCTTGGACCTTGAGAAAAATGGTACAGGTACACAAATGAAGCAGGAGACACATCCCCACTCCCCACACAGAAGGGACAGGGCTCTGGGGGAGCAGAAGCATAGGCTTATGAACCAGGGATCCCATAGGATTGCAAAGAGAATGTTTTGGGGAGGATATAGAGGGAATGAGGAGGTTGACATTTGCAGTGGACCAGTGGTGGATTGAGCTGCTGCAGATTAACCATGCTGTTGATGGTGGGGTTACACCTTGACTCAGGCACACAGAGGATTTCTTGGTCTTAGGAAGGCTTGGGACAAAGGGAAGCTATGCGGGGGAGAGAGGCATTATTAGAAAGTCAACAGGTATAACGAAGTGGGGGTTGCAGAGGCAGGGCCTAAGCAGACACTGTGCACACACAAGTTTATTAGGGGAGAGAAGGGCTCAACTGTGCTGGTGGAGGCACAGATGACTGGATTGTGTAGGCAGGAGGGGTGCAAAGATTATAAAGGCAAGGCTCTAACAAGAATTACCTCACATTAGAGGAGCAAGGGGTAAGCCAAGGTTTTGGAGGGACATGAGAGTTGGCATTACCCTGGTCAATCAGGGAGGCTGTCATTATTTTGTGGGGTGTGGACAGGGTACAGGAGTTCACAGGCAGCAGGTGAGTAAGAGAGGAAACTGCAGGCTTGTGGGTAGCTTAAGGTGATGGGAAGGGACTTACAACCATATTGGCCTATGGGACCTGCAAAAGCACTAGGTCTATGTCAAATTACCTAGGTCACTGAAACAGTTAGGAAGTGCTGGAATATGGTAGGAGGGAACTAGTGCATTTGCTCATCCTATGCACAGTGTTAGAGACTGGAAAACAACGGTCTTGG
>NW_009632790.1:0-9627 GCF_000690535.1 Cariama cristata | reverse complement strand
GGGAAAGAGGTCAAAGCGGCAGCTGGAGTTCAGGGGTCTTGGAAAATGCAGGTACCTGTGCAGAGAAGGTGCCAGGGCCTGGAGATAGCTGGTCCTCTGGTGTAGGGCCTGGCTGAGCTGACACTGGGGGAAGGTGAGCAGAAGGCTCCCCATGGTCAGGTGTGGCTGGAGCAGCTAGGGATCTGAGTGCACCATCTATCTTGGATGTGCTTTGTTCTCACCTTTCTTTAGCCTTAGCTGCTAGCTGATGGTCATGGGCTTGATGGACCTTTGGACTGACCTGGCACGTCCACTTGTGCCAGCACTTCAGCTGGCTTGCTGCTAGTGATTTAACGTCTGAGAAGGAAAGCAGCCAGCAGAGATGAGATGAGCCACCCAGCAAGATGTGGGGAGGGGATGGCATTCAAACAGCTTACAAGTTGATCAACAGCAAAGCTAAACACAGACATATATAATCTTCTTCAGGTGGGTTAAGGTCTATTCTTAGCCTGCCAGGCTGTCCACTGGGGAACGACTCACTTTTTCTTTGATACAGACAACTAATTACAACCCATCAGAACAATACAGATCAAGACAATTCTATCCTGTATTAGTATGTGTCAAAAGTGCTTCATGCAGTGCAGAGATCGGTGGGTGAATTTGAATGTAACTGGCAGCTCCATACCCAGATGTGCTTTTACTAGACTTCAGGGTGAGAAGCAGCACACAGCTGTGCAACAGATACCCTACGAGGTGGAGTACCAAAGAGCTTAGAGCTAAAAGCCACAGAAAGTTTTTGAGTGATATAGCCCTGAGCACCAGAATGCCACTTCTCTCTATTTACTAATGCATTTGGGTGTCTCTCGGTAGACAACAGTTGCCTTGTGTCTCTTAAACATGCTCTATTAACTGCCATCACATTTTATCATTCCTCTGGCAATATCCAGCAACACCTCTATAATTTATTGTCATTAGTTTTATTCACAACCATCACAGAGGTCACAGCATGGGGGGAGAAGAGTACTTCATCCATTTCACCACCAAACATGCTGGAATAATAGCTTTTCAAACAGCTGATGTTAAATAGATATGAAAAGATAATGAATAATGAGGAATAAGGGAACTGACCTTTTTCGAACAAGAGGCTCTTTCAGCATCATGACACTTGGAAGTAGGGTGAAATGAACCCTGACTTCCCAGCCTGTGCTTTCTGACACCTCTGATGCAGACATCTCCCTCTGAGCTGGTCTGCTCAGACTCCCTTTACAGGCAGGAGGAGAAAAGGGAAGCCTTTCTTTCAGATGTGTGTGTTGAATTGTACCTTACAAATGCCTGTTTCTTTCCGGTGACTCTGAAGAGAGCCTGGAGGGATTGTCTTAGATGGAGATATCAGTATGTGATCAGATGCTTCCTATACACACAACCTGTACTTAGTGGCTCATAAACTCAGAGAATGGAAATGGGCTTTACATACTCTGGTTTGCTGCTCCAGATGATTCTATCTAACCTGAAAAGGGGCCTTGCAGAACTCGCTTTCTGACATAGGGACTGTGGAGTTTACTGTAGACATCTTTCTAGACCATGGACTGAGTATTTTTGTAGAGAAAACAGACCACAAAGGGGAAGATGTGTGACCGGATGGCACCCTAAGATGTAGTCAGGGTGCAGCTGGATACACACCTAGACTTAACAGCTGAGCAGCCTGTCCAGGACCCATTGCTGAAGTGATTCCCATGTGGCCCAGATCAGAATAAACATCCTAAACATGCTACATGTGAGAAATATCTGGAGTTTCCATCATATGCAAAATTCCAGATAGTGACTTTTTTTCCCTGTGTAAAGGTCTGTAGAAGAGAGGAAGATACAGTACACCCAATTGTACAGATTTCAAGAGATATTTAGGATTAAATACTTTAAGCTAATATATGTTTTTTTTCCATTAGGCGAAGTGAAAGGGAGAGGGGGAAGGAGGAAAAGCAAGCCGTTCCTGCAGAAAGCAAACACTTGCACTTCTGTATTTGAAGGTAAAAGTAGCATCTCAGGCAATTTCTGCTGTGCCTGCCATCCCAAAACTAGCACACCTGTGGGCCAGGACAAAAAAAGGGAGTCTAACACAAAACTTGGCAGTTTGGTAAATGAAGAATCTGTTAGTTCCGATACACCTTCAGCACAATTATGATTTTTCCTTCCTGGAAATCCAGTTGTCTGTAACTGAGAGGAAGAAATTACGATGGCCTAAAGACTGAATAAGCTCAAAGTGGTTTGATTTTGACCAGTTCCCAGAATTGGAGAAATTTGGACCAACAAGAACTTTCTTCTGCAGAACATAAGAAAAAGTGAAGAAAGTGTTTCTAATACTCTTGATCATGCAATGGATATTTCTGAGGTTTGTATAGCTTCATGCAACTTTTTCCTTCCAAAATCTGATGGTGCTTCAGCCAAAGGGTTATATTGGAGACATTCAGCCACAGGGGCCATGGCCATCCATGGCAACAAACTTCACCACCTGCCTTCCCCCACCACACTTTGGATCCTGAGCTTGTTGTGTGCTAAAAGCGAATCAGTCTTGTCACGCTTGTCAATCCTGTCCAGGAGATGGACAGTCAGTGTTCCTTGCATGGAAATGAAAACAGTGGGGTATCCTGATCTACAAAACTAATTATCTTGCTGATAAATTTGAAAATGTCTACAGGGAGCTCCCTCAGGGAAAAAAAATTCTCAAGAATGGTGTAGTTCACAAAGCTCAACCCCAATTGAGAAATTACGGGCATTTCAGCAAGCTAAACTAAATGTTGCAGTGGAAAACTCCAAAGAAGCAACAAGCAGTTATACCCAAAGAAGAACTTAGACATAGAGAGACTCCTGGATCACCAAGGCTCCTCTGCAACAAGATTTTGCTCCAATTTTCTTTGCAAGAATATTTCTTCCAAGTTTGATTTCTCTAGTTCTGAAGATTGTCTGGTTCTTGACAAAATATCCAGATTTTGACTGTTTACAGTGCTCCCCAACAATTTATTAGCACTTTTCACATTTTTGTTGAGATTTTCAATAAAAATATTAAATAGCATTGGTCTTAAGCCCAGCCCTTTAGGAGCTCTGGTAACCTCCTTCTAGCCTGACTCTTCCCTTTAACACAAGCCATTTGCTGTCTTGTCTTTATGCAGTTCCTCCTTTCCCTTATAATACTTCTGTAATTCTCATTTTTCTCTTGCATCGCTAATCAGTTCCTCATGCGACACCATATCGAATGCTTTCTTAAAGTCCACAAAGATGGTATCTAGCATGTTTCCTTTGTCTAAAAACTCCATTACCTTATCAGAGAAAGTTATCGGATTAGGCTGCCACAATCTCCTTTGGATAAAGACATGCTTCATTCTAGCCCATTTCCCACTTATATCCATGCTTTTAATTACTTCTGCCTTCAAAATCTATTTCAAAGCTTGCACCAAGCTGAGTTCATCTTTTAGGCTCCAAATTATGTTATATCACGATCCTATATATCAAGATCCTAAGATCATGGTAGATGGCATCTATTTTGTCCCCAGCAAGGGTACATCCAAGTGGGGTGTGCTCCCTTCTGGGCTATGGGGCTCAAGATCAGGAGGGGAGATCAGACCTTCCAGAGGTTAACCGGTGAGGCACAGCTGAGAGGGGTTTCTGGCAGGCTGGGTAGCAGTGATTGCTGGAAACAGGCTCACAGACATACCTCAGATGTGGTACCAAGACACGAGCCTAAGATGGTCCCTTAGAGGGTCCCTTGGAGGGACTGTGTAAAGTTTACCACTTCTTTCAGGCAACTGGGCTGAACAGGTCTGACTGAATGAACATACCTGTCCCAGTTGCTTCTCAAATATAACCCAATTTATTTGGTTTGAACGGTGTTTGTCTGATTTAGCCAGCTTCCTTTAAGAACAATGTCTGAGATCCACCTCAGAGTTGTGGATGGGTAGGGGACCCAACAATAAATTGCCATTCTCCAAGCCTGTAGCAATTGTCCTGATGCGGGAGATTCATAATCCCTGCAGTCTGTAATGCTGCTGCTTCTTTCAGAACTGTGGTGAAATATCTGGTGCCTCTTGGGGTTATGCATTAGCTCCTGGAGTATTACCTCTGCTTGGTTACACTTGCTCTGTCTCTGTCTTAGTGTTCCTACTGTCCATCCTGTTTCTGATATCCTGGTCAGCATACACATCATTAAAAATGGAAGCCAAGTCCTCCTTTTATTTTGGAGTCTTAATGAGTATGGCTTTAATTTAGCATCCCCCTCATTTCGCAGTAGCCTCACTTGTTCTTTTCTCATCCTCATTTCATTTACATAACCAAAGAGTTTTTTTCTCTTTGGTTTAACATGTAACTCACTTTGACACTTGACAGTTCTTCCTTCATCACTATGCTTCTTGACCTCTAAGATGTACTATTTTGCTGATCAATCTCTTTTAGCTTGGTTTCCCAAGGAAAAAAAGGATTTTCATTCCCACCATTCCTCTCGTGCAATAACTTTCAAATCCAATGGCCGATTTCAGCCCCACCTGAAAGGATGGTAGAAGCACCTATGGTAATTAATATTCTGTAAGTTTTTTCAAAAATTGGCAGCTGAGTAGATGAGAGAGATTCAAATTAGTGTCTCCACTAAGGGAAAAGGAAGCATCCCTCAGCCATTACATATTCTGTTTGGCAGCTGCGTTCTTGTCAGTCAGCACATGCCTCCCAGCCAGCCTGCTCTGCCTGCAAAAGAGCATGCGTGTACCTTCAGGCTATCCAACGCTTGTGCAGACCCTTGCCAGGTGGGGATGATATAAGTGGTATGGGAGAGTTTGTTTAAGATTTTGAGGTTGGGGTTTCTGTTGGTTTTTCAGTTGGTTTCTGGGTTTTTTTTGGGGTAGATGGCATGCAGGAAACAGAACAAATACCCATAAGCTGCAACGCTTTCCTGGTTGTGCTGCTTACAGAACAAGTTACTCTCCTTCCTTCCAGGCTCTGCTTATTCCTAACGTGCTTTTTCTAAATTCAATTAATTGTGGAGCCCTCTTCCCTGAAAACCTTGCCTGGATACAGACTCTTAATAGTTTTACGCCTGAAATTTGAAATGCTGTTTCTGAACTGAAGCTCTAGAGCTCTTCAGGTCTTGCTAAACACTTCCCTGAGATTATAAGAGCTTTCCTTTTTGAACTGAAGAACATTACCCACAGATCCATCCTTTGTCCTGTTATTTGATTTCAGTCAAAAATTTTTATGATCATTCCACCCAAGATAATTTTGTTCAATCTGCCATTTGTAATGCCTCACAACTCCTCAGTGTAAGTAGTGCCTCTTGTTTATGAAATGACTCTTTGGTAAAAAAATTCATGAGTTATAATGTCCAAAACATCAGGAATTTACCACTGTAAGTTGTTCTTGCTCTGTAAATTATTATCTAGGAAATTAAGATCCCCCCATGATGACAGAATTCCTCCACTAACCCTTCATAAATGTTTAGCCATTTCCAGACACAGTCCTGGAAGTCCTTAGCTCATTATAAACACCTCTTCAATAGAACCTCTTACCATTCTGTCCCAGACTAGGGATGGCCATGACAGACTTTCGTTGATGTCATCTCCTTGCTTTTCTCATCAGTCCATCACATTACTACCTAACTTGTATAGTTCTCAAAGCCTGCACACCAAGAACCAGTACTGACCCTCCGTGATTGTTAACTCTATCAGCTCCAATTTCACATCTTCACAACAGCTGTGTTTCTCTTTTTTTTTGTTGCTGCTGTTCAAACACTAGTGCTCCAGTCCCTTTATACTGATCTATTTAGGTGCCCTAACAGATTTTTACTACTATTCAGACTCCTGATGGCTTGTATTTGTCCTTTACTTTCTTCACTGCACATCCTTTCCTTCCTGCTGTCTTTGATTACCAGTTTCCTTCTCCTGTGTACTATTACTAGACATGGAGAATGTATGAATCTCTTCCAGCTTTCTCCCTTCATTTTTTCCTCAATCGTACCAGCTTTCTCCTCAACTGAAGTCTATGCTATGAGAAGTACTTCCTTCTTGAATTCCTTCCAGAAAATGAATATCCCAAAGCCTTTCTTAGTACCATTTTTTAATCCTCATTATTTTGTTCTTTTTTTTAACCTCTGTGTCTCAGGAGATCCTACAAATCCCACAGAAGGTAACAGAAAGTTTTCCCTCATCTGGCACATTCCTCCTTTATGTATTTAATTGGGAATACAGCAGTGTCATTTGACTCAATAAAAAGGGTGATCTGGATACTTCCCTACAGTCCCAGATGCTTTTCAACATTATATTTATATCACATTCCCTTCAGCCTGATTTCTTCTGGTGTGAGTCCCACTAGAAGTTCTTAACAAGGGTTCCCTGACAACATAGACCTTTCTACTGTTCATTGTGAGTTTGCAGTTTTCTTTCTTTGCCTTCTGTATGAGAACAGTCTCCTTTCTGCTTTCCTATTTCATTTTCCATATACTCAGCCCTCTATTTTGTGTGGACTCCAACTCGTCTTACTTTTACTATCTCCTTTTATTTTTAAAGGATGAGGTGCTCCCCTGTTCTCTACAGTCATCTCATCTATATTTGTGCTGATTTCTTTTACATACCCATTACTGCAGCAAATCTATTCCTTAGATCTGTTTCTTTACCAGCATCTGGACTCTTCATCTGCTATGTGGCCTCCAAATTCTCCTGATCATCTTATTTCTGCAAATTTTGCTTTCTTGAACAGTAATTTCTAACCTATCTGTCATTTCCATGTTAAATTTGTCATTCTGTCTCTTTGTTTTCAGCCCTTGTCTTTCACTAGCTCAGTATGTATTTGACCTTGGAGAGCTACCCATTGAGAGCAGCATGTGTCCAGTCCTCCTTTCTAGTGTCTAGTATTCTTCTGAACACTAATATTGCTTTAACCCAACACTTCTGCCTTGCCTTTTTTGCTTTAGTCTATGGAAGACAGACTTCTTGAAGTTCTCTGAGTGTCTGACTTTACAAACTTTTTTCCAGTGTCAGCCTTAACACATCGTTTCCGCTGGTCCATGACTCTGTGTTCAGTTCTCCGTGTAACAGTTCACCCACATCAATAACACATCCTGCAAACTCTTTGACTGATTAAAGCGTGGCCTTTTCCCATTAGGGACAATTTCAGCACAAATATCTGGGATTTGGGTCATGGTACAACCTTCTTCATTGCATTCTGTACAGAGTAAGATCTATAAATCGAAGGCAACACATAATAAGGATGTGACAACAAAAAAAATATATTAACCTTAGCTTTACCATGCACTGTAGGCTACACAAAAAAGCTGAAAAAGTTTCTAGTAAAAGGTGTTGTCAAATACTGTGGCCATTCTGGTGTCTGAGGACTTCATCTAATTGGATTAGTCTCATTCTGGGAAACTGACTGGACTTGACTCTGGCAATTAAACTGAAGTCCACTTCT
Organism: Cariama cristata; assembly: GCF_000690535.1. Lineage (NCBI taxonomy): Eukaryota > Metazoa > Chordata > Aves > Cariamiformes > Cariamidae > Cariama > Cariama cristata. The sequence goes on along the minus strand of NW_009632790.1, from coordinate 2,208 downwards.
ACACTGTAGGGCAAATGACTTGGGTCTTTCTTTAGTCATCAGATAAAGATATTCTTCTCTTGCTCATAGTTTTACAGAGGACATTTCTCTCCAAACAGTGCTTCCTAAAAGTAACCATTTAAATACAGGACCTGGAAGAGTGTAACTTGCACATCAAGTAGAAATAGAATTTGTAGTGCAAAGTTTTTTCCTTCTGCAGCCAGTCTCTATGAATATCTTTCCAGGCTCCCTGGCAATCTGGGCTTGCTAAAGTAGGGACACATATAAGGAAAGCACAGTGCACTCAGAAGAGTTAAAAGCCTCACTGTACAAGTAACTGTCAGATATTTGCACCCTTAGCTGTGGGCTAATGAAGTCCTTAGCCTGCAAACAGAGTGAAAATTCTGAGCCAGGCCTCGCTAATCATTCTATTATCAGTGCACAGATCAGAAGCTGCTCTCTCCATCTCCCTTTTGATATACAGCCAGCTATTAGAGAGGCTCTGACACAATGAAATCAATTCTGTTGTGCTGCTGTGGGATGAGCTGAACGCCCTGCAAGAGGTGCCTTAAATGACTGTGATTCTGTGTAGCTAGAGCATTAGCTGAATGCCCCAGTGCACACAGCAGCACTGTACAGGCTGGCAGGGAGGCAGCACAGTTTACATCATTTTCTGCCAGGCTGAAAGAAGGATGAGGTGAAGACAAAGTAAAGCAAAGGAGTCCATTTTTCATATATATTCATCTAATTTACACCCAGGATTTCCAGCCTGGGACCTTATGTGGGCAGATGTGCACGGGTCTTTTCTGCAGAGGATTTGATGCTCCGATTAGTGTCGTGGAACTCATGCCCTGAAGCATCCAGTTGCAAGTAACTAGATTCCTTCTTTGCTTTAGTTTTTTTAAATAGGCACTAAAATTCCTGAAAGCAATGAACAGAAGTTGCACTTGTACCGCCATGCCTTCCCTCACACCATCAAATCCTTGCTTAAGGGGTAAGTAATATCAAATGCTTATGAAATGCCTCTGGCTGATACAAGACAAGTCCTCAGAGAATGGATCTCAGTATTTAGTCCTTCAACAAATACTTTCCTGATGTTTGGTGCATTTCAGCAACCAAAGAAAGGTGAGAGAGATGTCAGCACCTGCAGTAGGGCTGCACTTTGTGAAGAATTGGGAAGTTATGCAGATTCAAGAGGGAAGCTGAGGCCCTTGTGATGGAGACTTGTAATTATTTCCCAATTGGTAATTCAGATGTGTTGCCTTGGAAAGCAGCAGATGGTAATTATGTTCCATTAGATGTTTGTATTTACTGTGGAACTGTTTCAGTCCTTTCAGCATGGGGTGGAGCTGGGGCCTTGCTGCATTGGCTGGCTGACGTGCTCACCAGGCATTGGAGCCATCACAGTGTTGGGGAAGTGCAAGAATGCTTCCACCAAGCAAGACAGACAGGGATAGCAGCCACCCCAGTGACTGGAGTTCAGGGTCCAGTTCAGGGTTCAGTCCTTGGGAGGAAGAGCAGAAAGTTACAGTGAAGCATGAGAAGGTTGAAACATGAGAAGCCCTCCTTTCTGGTTGGGGACACAATGTGAAATCCTGTCTCAGAAAGTTTATTTGCCTTGGCTCCCACGTTAACGCGCCCTTCCCATTCTACATGCACTACACAGACTTGCATTCTTACTGTCCTGACTACACGAACCAGCGTAAGATACAGTCCTGTTCTAGTGCCTCTCTCCATGGTATGGACATTAGGTACCTGGCACTTTTGAAGCAGCACTCGGTCCTTTCTTGTGCTTCTGAAGTGGATAGTCTTTCTGTAGGGGAATACCTTTGCAGAATTTCTGTTATGAATGTGTGTCCTGATTTTGGCTGGGATAGAATTAATTTTCATCCAAGTAGCTAGTACAGTGCTGTGTTTTTTTATTTAGTATGAGAATAATGTTGATAACACACTATGTTCTAGTTGTTGATAAGTAGTGCTTACTGTAAGTCAAGGACTTTTCAGTTTCCCATGCTCTACCAATGAGGCTGGGAGGGAGCACAGCCAAGACAGCTGTCCGCAACTAGCCAAATGGGTATTCCATACCATAGAACATCATGCCCAGTATAGAAACTGGGGGCAGTTGGCCAGGAAGCACCAATCGCTGCTCAGGGACAGGCTGGGCATCCATCAGTGGGTAGTGAGCAATTGTATCGTGCATCACTTGTTTTTCTTGGGCTTTATTCCTCT
>NW_009632789.1:27862-32089 GCF_000690535.1 Cariama cristata | reverse complement strand
TATTTTCCTAAATTCCTTTACTACAGATTGCTACAAATTACTATTAAAAACCGAGTACACTTATGATTAGTAAAGTAGGTACATATCAAGTTACTGCAAAACTATTACCAGAAAAGCAAGTATATCTATTTCAATAGTAGCAGCAGACATATATTTCACTATTAAAGGTTACTACAAAATGACCACTAGTAAAGCAGCAAACATACTTATACCTAATTACTTATATGTGTGCCTATATATCTATATCATTTAAAGTAGTACCTGTATAATGTTCATCAAACTGCTCCCAGAAGTGGGGCCAGTCAAAACTGCTTCCAGAAGTGGGGCCAATGACAAACAAAGTTTCATTTTGGAGATGACTGTCCCACAGAGTCTGGAGTCAGCCAGGCATCCCCAGCAGGGGCCCAATCTGTCTAAGAGATCTCTCAAAAAGAAAGGCTCCATTTTGGGAAGAAATCAAGTAAGTTTTATATGGCAGGGACATAAATGGGTGTAGAACATCACCACCTTGCGTTGCCAATAGATGTTGCTAATTCTATATCCTTTTATGAAAAGGTTACCTACCTAGTGGACAAAGGGAAGGCAGTGCAATGTGGTTTATTTTTTATTTTAGCAAAGCTTTTGATACTGTCTCTCACAGTATTCTTCTGGATAAAATGTCCAGCACACAGGTAGGCATATACACAATAAAATGGATGAATAATTGGCTGAAGAGTCAGGTTCAAAGAGTCATAGTAAACTGGGTAACATCTGGTTGGCAGCCAGTCACCTGTGGTGTTCCCGAGGGCTCAATTTTAGACCAAATTCTCTTCAATATTTTTGTCAATGACCTGGACACTGGAGTTGAGTGCACACTAAGTTTGCGAACAATACTAAGTTGGGAGAAGCTGTCGGTTCCCTTGAGGGTACAGAGGCCTTACGTACAGACCTTGCTAGATTAGAAAGACCCTGATAGACTGCACTAGGCAGTTACCCACTACATGAGATTAGCAAGGACAAATGCCAGGTTCTGTACCTGGGACAATGTATTCCTGGACGTATGTATTCCTGGTTGACGGTAACCTCAGTATGCGTAAACAATGTGATGTGTCAGCCAAAAGGGCCAACTATACCCTGGGCTGCATTAAGCACAGTATAGCTGATTGGTGGAAAGAGGCGATTGTCCCACTGCACTCAGCAGTGGTGTGGCCTCACCTTGAATACTGTGTGTAGTTTTGTGCTTCATGATATAAGAAGGACAAAAAATATTAGAATGTGTCCAAAGGAGGGCAACAAAGATGGTGAAAGGACTACAGGGTATGACTTATGAGGTAAGCAGCTGAGAATAATAGGTTTGTTCAGCTTAAAGAAGAGGAGACTAACATATATTAACATAATATATATTGTTAAGCACACAAAGAAGAAAAACTTTTGCTAAATTTTCACCAGGACTTATCCAGATTTTATTAAATAGCTTTCCAATAAGAAAATGTCTTTTAGTAAAACATAGCATTTCAAATTAAATTCAGAATATTTATTTAGCTTATATTATATTTAAATAATTTTTCTCAGTTTTCAAAAATCAATTTTTAAATATTTTTTGCCAACTTTCATTTTTAAGTCTTTTATTTTTTTCCTTACTTCCTCTAATAAATACAGCAGTGTGCAAGGACTCATTCTTATTTCATTTTTCTCTGCTTTTTTTCCCCATTCTAAAGCTTTCAGGGGATCTTCATATTGAGAAATTTTACAAAATAGCAAACAAATATGAAAAGGTAACTTTGTCCTGTTGTAACTTTTTCACAGATGAAGAATTATAAATTGTTGCACTTTAAGAAATGGAAGACTAGAAAAATGATTAATAGGACAATTAAATATAAATCTATGAACAAAGAAACAGGAAAAAAAGGCAATTTAAAATTTTTTTCTTTTCTTGCAAGAATCTCATTGAAACTTAGATTGTAAAATCTTTGTCTGAAATTTTCCTCTGGCTTTTTTTCTAAGTAATGAAGTAACATTCACAAAGTCATGAAAGCCATACTTAAAAGTGTGTACAAGATTTTGCAGGAAGTATGCAAATTATCTGGCACTTACAATCAGCATTAGAAATCTACCATTCATTGACAGGACACATTTAGTGTCCAGTTGAGCATTGCAAGCCCTGTGGAATAATAAATAAGAAATCTGAGGTGCTTAAACTATGCCTGCAGCTTTTCTCACAGGTATTACTTCAGTTCATGAATTATCTTGGTGTTTCATGAGGTATTCGTCACTTATTCATGAAAAACTTTGTCAATTATTTGAATGTTATTCATTTGTAATACTCCTGGTTGGCTTCTGGTCACCTGGTAAAATAATGCTGAATCTGGTGCATCTTTCTCAGACATTTCTAGAAGGCTGAAGGGATAAAGCCTGAAAGGATCTTATGGAATCATCTTGCCTAATTTCTGTTCTAAACTGCAACCAGCAGTAGCTGTCATTTCCAGTAAAAGTTTGTCTAACCCAACATTAAAAACATAGAGTCTCCACAACCTCATTTTACACTTTATCCCAGTTCTTCAGTATCCTTACCATTAAGATGTTTTTCCCTATGAAGAACACGTATCTTTTGATGCCCTGTAAGCCCATTATGCTCACTTGGTCATGGAAGAAATATTTTCTTCTTTCCTATACCAGTCTGTATTTATCATCTTCAGGTTTTTTCTTCTTAAAGATATATAACTCTTGCAACAGTTTCTCACAAGTCATCTTTTTCACAGCTTTGAATTTTCACACTTTACTGTGCTTCCCTAGCATCTTCAATCACATTTTCCTTGAAGCACGATGCTTGAATTGGGACTCCCTACTTTGGCTGAGGCTGTAACTAAGGAAGCTGCCCTTTTTTTTTTTATACTATATGTATTAAATATTTACTGAGTCACAGTCATATCTCCCATGACCCCAAGGGAGTGATAAGACTAGTGGACAATAATAACTCTTTTTTTTTAAAATTGTTTCTTGTAAACAATATTACTGCTACTTTGTTACTGGTGGTTTCTGTAAAAAGGACTGATAAGGAAATACTGGCCTTGCCCCATCTCTCTTAGAATGTATGCTTTCTTAATAAATCTTAAAACTACTTCGGTATTTTTTCACAATATTATGATATTGTTTTATGTTTGTGACTGAATAACCTCAGATTGTCATGTAAAATTTCTGTTTAGCCAGTTGTTCCCTAATCTGTATTTGTGAAGCTCATTAATTCTATTTTTAAAATATTGTATTTATCCCTATTGAAATTAATTCTGGTTTTACACTGTTTCTCTAATCTGCATGGTTACTTTGACAGTCTGCCCTTTTCCAGAAAAAGCTGAAAATATATTTGAGTATGGTTTATTTGAAAATTTATTTAAATATATACCCTCCTGGTTCTCTTAAAAGGCTAATGAAAATCCTGCGTTGCACCATATGCAGGTCAAATTGCTTTGTAATCTTACTAAATCTATCCTTCCAAAAGCCCATTGATAAATGCATTGTATGTATGGTCTTTTCATGTGTTTCCATATATTACCTCTTTGGAACTTATCTCATGAATCTTAGTGCTGCATAAGAGAAGATGAACCACAACACGGCAATTTTACTATGTAGAAGTTGTCTGCTGTGTCTAGCAGAACTTGTCTCTCCTCCAGGATCAAATTAAATAATTTTAGGATTAAGAAAATATGAACCATAAGGAAAGCTCGAACAGATTGACATTACTCTGTGGAAAGGAAAAAGAGTCAAAGTACACATATCAGTCTTCAGGCATGTTCAGGTCTGGTATTATGAGGAAGGCACTAATCTGCACACTGTGGTACCAGGATCTGAATGAGAACAGACTAGATCTTTTTTTATACTTGTTCGCACCCTGATTTCTTTAATTCTTTTTTTTTTTTTTTTGGATTTAAATGCTACAGTTTCTATAAACAACATGAGATCTGGGAGGTGATGGTCATATATCTGTTACCAAGCCAAAAAAGCAGGAGCTAAAGTCCCATTAGTTGAAAGAGAGTTGTGAACGGATGAAAAATAAAGTAGTAAAGGTATAATATGAATTAATTTTGCAATAATGGAAGCCTTTGTTCTGATGTATATATATTTTACTGTACATAGATATAAACTTAGCTTTTTTGTCAGCACGGTGTCAAGTTATTTGATGTTATGGGACAGTTGAACTTGTCCTCTTAAACAAAAGGATCCATTTCCTTTCTCCTTGAAAAATGCACATTG
>NW_009632789.1:4133-27839 GCF_000690535.1 Cariama cristata | reverse complement strand
GTATCTAGAACAGAAGAACTGACAATTGACATATTTTAGTATTTAAAAGAAAGTCTCCAGTGCTCCATTTTAAATAAAATGTAACGTAGCAAAATTAATTAGAAATATGAAATATCAATTTACATAACTAATTATGACAAATATATATCCAGTAGTACACTGACTGTGTACCTCAAGGGTATGAGAACAAATTGTTTCATCAAGTTAATGCTTTCATTTTGTGTTCTTAAGGACCCTGATGGCGGGACTAGGTTTTGCAGACTTAGAAAAGGATAAGAATTGATCAATATTGTAAGAGCATGGGAAAGATTGGTTCAGTGATTAATTTTATGTTAGACACATGGGAACAAAACAGCTGAGAATTTTTAATCCCTTTTCCCAAATGTAATTACAAATGGAATTGATCAACTCATGTGTTTCTTCCGAGACAGTAGCAAACACATTAGAATTGCTATGCTATATAATAACTCAATACAGACAGTCAGTCCTCAGAGCTAGAGGGAATTAGTTACTAGAATTTTATTTTAAAAGAAATTTAAATATTTAGAAATTTTTCATCGACTGTTTTCCAAAAAAAATATCACTTTCATTAGAACAATGACTTCTATAATGTTTACCATATCCTATGAATGCTGAATGTCTCCAGTTCGTCTTACAGGGACCATTTTTACTATATTAAATACTTAACTGAGTCAGAACTTTGTCTTCCATGACCTTAAGGGAATGACCAGACTAGTAGACAATAATCACTCTCTTTTGTAATTAACTCTTTGTTACAAAGTGAGCTTCTACTGTTGCCTTTGTTACTGCTGGTTTCTATGAAAAAGGTATAAAGTACGTATGGAGGACCATAGGTATTAATATGATATGAAGGGAAATGCCATTCTGAATCTTATAGCTGGTTGCCTAAGTTTTTGAGAGGAACAGAGCTGAGTATACTTCTGTTTTCTTCGAGGTTTTCCACCGGCTATGATCTCATCAGTGTATTTGCCTTTACAACTCTGTATTATGACCCTGGGATCCTCATGGACGATATGGGCAGAATCAGTCGTTCACCCCAAGACTTTTTCACATAGCAAAAATTAATGCAATGCAACACTCTGCTCAGCAAATGTTGAAGGTTTCTTGTTGTCCTAACTCCTGTCTATTGCAGATACTGTGTTTCCTCCTACAACTCTGCAAGCAAGCAGTGCTTCACCAGAGCTCTGGAGCTAGAAAGAGCTTGAATGGTGTTGCAAAAAAGTTGAGAGTATGTCTAAGACACTATGACTTTTAGATCTACATCCAGAACATACTTTTTCAAAATATAATTATCCATGGAAGACAAGGCTTGGATAATAATAAAAATTATTCATAACTTCTGAATAAAGAGAATTAAAACAGTTTTTTTCACAGTCTCCTGTATTTTTTTTCCTTTGAGTAGACTGTGTGATGATATGTACCATAAGGGTACTCAGCATAGATAGACTAAGATCAAGAGAAATCCAGAAAAGTAAAGCCTAGGTTAATCAAATTTCCTAGAAAAGGATCTTATTTTAATGATTGATTCACAATCATAGATACTTTTAAAAAACTGTAGAAGGAAACCTGAAATCAATAATCTCTTAACCCTTTCAAAAAATATGATAACAATTAAAAAGTCAACATAAAAATGCTGTCTTAAAGATGTTCCAGTTTAGAAATGCAACTTGTACAGTTACAATTTTGTTATGATTAAATGGTTCACAATAAAAATATAATGTTAAGAAAACTTTAACATCAAATCTGATTAACCTGATACCAAGCATAGTCTTTCACATTTTAGTAAACATGCCTCTGATTGAGGTGATATTTTTTCCTTAAAAAAAAAAAAAAAAAAAAAGGCATAAAGAACTGAGTAAATGAACTCCAGTTACAAAGATGCATTTGTTGTCTGCACTTCTTTTTTCTTTTTAATAACCATGGTATATCTCTTATGATTATTCTAAGAGCCAAACTGTAAGAAAAGAACAAGAATATTTTTGTTCTTAGATACATTTGCTACTGTGAAAAATCCAGTTTGTCTGCTAAGATGAATTGCTTGCCATATATATATATAAATTACACTTTTACTGGCACCTTGAAGAAGAAAGAAATGTTTCCAGTATCTATAGAAAACACACTCTTTGATGTACTTTGGACGAAGGGCAAATTGTCTGGTTCTGGTTTTCTGCTGCATCACCATAGCAGGATTATATTAAGAGCAAAGCTGTCTGTTTTATTGTTACTAGTATCAGGAAGAGCTCAAAAGATGTGCAGCTTAGGCTGAATTCTCACAAGCTATTCAAGATTTCCACGGATATCCAAATGATTTGCCTCTGAGGTCTCCTCATCAGAGCAGTTTCATTCTCTAGGAAAAATTATGATTAAACCTATATATCTGGAGAAAAAGCCTTACGAGGAGTGGCTGAGGGAGCTGGGGTTGTTTAGTCTGGAGAAGAGGAGGCCGAGGAGAGACCTTATAGCCCTAGAGGGCAACTAGTAGACAACTACCTGAAAGGAGGTTGTAGTGAGGTGCGAGTTGGGCTCTTCTCCCCAGTAATTAGTGATAGGACAAGAGGAAACGGTCTCAGGTTGCACCAGGGGAGGTTCAGGCTCGACATTAGAAAGAACTTCACTGTTAGAGTTGTTAGGCATTGGAACAGGCTCCCCAGGGAGGTGGTGAAGTCATCGTCCCTGGAGGTGTTCAAAAAACGTTTAGATGTGGTACTTCAAGACATGGTTTAGTAGGCATGGTGGCATCAGGTATACGGTTGGACTTGATGATCTTTGAGGTCTCTTCCAACCATAATGATTCTATGATTCTATGATTCTATGATCTAGACCTACTTAAGGATCATACAGATTTACCCCTGCTGTAGCTCCTTTGGAGACAATATCAGAGGATATACATCTGTTAAAATAGTAAAATTATACTTGTTTCTTTGGGGAATAAGCCTGTGCCAGATAAAAGACAGCCCCTATAGAAGTAGCATGTGATCACACAATTAAAAATTATATTGAATAAAACATACATATCAGATACCCAAAATGTTCCTGGAAACATTAATTTTTTAATTTCTGAACTTCTGAATGTTTTACTATAACATTAAAATTCTGCCAACACAGTTTTCATGTTGCTGTGGACAACAAGGGGGAGAAGGTGGAAAGGTGAAGGGAAGAAATAGTATGCAATGTGTCTTTACTGTAACACCAAATAGCACAATAGAGATCTTGGCATGTTTGTACAGTGTGGGTTTGATTTTGGTTTTGGTTTTTTACTTCCTGTTGTGAAGAATCCTCAGTTTATAGGCAAGCTGATACATACCATGAGCATATTTTTGCCTTATCTGTGATGGGACAATAATGACATTTGAAATATCTGCTGTTCTAATTCATTCTTGCCCTCTTTCGTCTGCTTTCAATGCGTGCTTTTATGTGGAAAGAGAATTTTAATGGATAGGGTTTTTTTTATTATTATTTCTAGTCACCCAGCCTTAAAATAAAACAGTATTAATTGATAATGTAAAAACAAGAAGTAATCAAGACTTCAATTGTGATAATTTTGATAACTTTGCTAACAAGATTTGCAACACATCAGAGTGAAAATATTCAGGTGAAAGCACTTTTCAGCAGCTAAAACAAATTACTTCATACATTTGTTAAGTTTTTGTCATCTTTAATTCTCATGGTCAGATGTTTTTCTCCAGCTCATAGTCACTCTGTTTTGACAAGCTGCCTAGCAGGTTTTCAGTTTCAGGGACAATTACCTCAGCTAGGATTTCATTGTAGCTTAAGTAGGGCAGAGTTTCTCCTTCTTGTTCTTTTGTCCGAGAGTGGGCATGCTTTCTTGTATGTCTGTGCATTCCACAGCGCAAAGGTACACTGCTCTGGAGAAGTTTCTTTTCATTAGCAAAATGTGACCTTACAGTAGGTGAGCCAAACAGAGAGCAGAGACGAAGAGGGGAAAAAGCACCAAACACACTCACACTGGAATGTAGCTACAGCCATCTGATGTCTTTATTAAGCTGTTCCGATTAAGCTGTTTAACGTGCAACTCTTTTGTCTGCATTTTTTTGCAAAACTACTGATCAGAACTTAAAGTATGCTTTTAAGTTCACCTAATAAAGGATGGAACCAGCAGTCTTGTTTCATCCCATGAAAAAAATAACCAAAAATCACAAGAATGGAGCACTGATAAAAGTGCTTGTCACAAAGGTCTACGTAGCAGTCCAAAATCAAAGCTGATTATTTGGGACTGGAACAACCTACCTTTGGTGTGAGAGCATTGAATTCCCATGAAGTGGGATAGAAACTCTCATGTTGTACAGGGTTTGATTTTCTAAATACTTCTTTTTAACCTAGATTAAATCTGTTTTGTCATCAGAGATCTTTCTTCTTCTTGTGAGCTAACATATTCTGTAACAACACTTAGTTCAAAATAATTGCCAAATATTGCTTCAATGCAGACATATATTTTTCACTATGAAAAATGCAAGACATTATTGTCACACTAGAGATCTACAAAGCAGTAACCATCATAACAGTTTCCTGAAAGTCTTTTTACCCCTTATGTGTCTCCTATTGCTGTGTGCAGCGTGAGTGTGTACAGTCTAGCTACCCAGACTGAATGTTGAACTAATCAACATTTCTCCAGCATGACAAATAAAATTATGGTTGTGTACAGGACTGGAGGATCTGACATAGTAGAGTTTCCAAATACTAAAGTGTGGAAAAACCTCCTTCAGGAAAAAGACATGACAGTGAAATAGCACAAATCAGCATTTCAGACATTGGGAAACATTTGGACCTTCAGGTCAATTTTATCCATGATTTGTAAAGAGGAGAGCTCTGTGCTGCTGCTGCAATGACATCTTATGACCAGAAGGTCTTCTGTTGTAGTGGCACAGATGAAATATCATCTCCACATTCACTAATTCAGTGTCTGCCACCTGGGTAGAGTGATGCAAGCCTGGAACATGCATAGGTGGCTGCTGAGTGGAGGTCTCCTGGCATAAAACACTTTCTAGGAGTCAGTGCTCTAAGCTATGGTGTGGGTAGAGTTTGAAGGCAATTGAGAATCTGAGGGCAGCTCCCTTCCTGAGCCACAGCACGGCACAGCTTGGGGAGCTGGAAGCTCATGTTGCCCTCTCTCACAGCCACTAGAATAAGAAAAACAGTTGAGTGAGCAATCCCCCCATATGCTAGTCTTCTGCAGCACTGCAGGCAGCTTGTTGGTCATTACAGTGATAAAACTTTTGATCTCTACACAGCCAGTGACAAAGTATCACAGACTCCCTATGCAGACCTATCATAGTGTGTATGTTTAACTAGTAAAAAGAGTGTTTAATGCACAATCAACACAAGAGTTTAACAGGCAGGAAATAAATTCAGCATGCTAACTCTTAGGCAGTAAAAGGGAAAAAAATAACCTCTGTGTACACTGAGTTCACTGAAAAAGGCTGAGAAAGTTTTCAGGTACTCTGCTGAGTTACTGGTCAGCCTGGTGGGGCTCTGAGCAGCATGACCTAGTTGAAGATGTCCCTGCTCCTTGCAGCGGGGGTTGGACTAGATGACCTTTAAAGGTCCTTTCCAACCCAGACTATTCTATGATTCTATGATTCTGCCACTGAATCCTCATTTGAGTTCTAAAAAGTCCTTACTGCCATTTCTATACCTTGTTTCAAGCCAGGCAAGGCTGTTTCTTTTTTGGATTAAGCAAGCTTTGAATTGAATATACCTTCTATGACCTCTACTTTGGCTACAGGTCAGCTACTAAGCCACTGTGTAAATGACTTTTGAATCTGCAAATGAAAATCAAAAAGTATTGGGGCATATTATATCTTTGTTTTCTAGATCTAGATATAAACTATTTGTTTAAGAACTCCAGTTTTGTAACTTTAAAAATATTATAAATAAAAAATGAACTCATTTCAGGGGATAGTTCCATTTTCTGAAGGATTTTGCTAGTAGCAAAATAAGTTAGAAATGGTGCTTTTAAAGAGCCACATATGCATTGAGGATACATGATCCCTTTCAGCACACATACCTATAAAAAGTTTAGACTTTAGCCTTCCAGCTACAACAAATTAAACATACTGAGTTTTGGTTATCACCTAATGAAGTAATATTCTTTTTCCATTAAAATAAAGGCAATCTTGACAATAAACTGTTGATTTTATTCTGCAAAATAATTTATGATATGTTATTATTTGTCATGTTACTTAGATAATTCACTGTACAAACAGTTAATTTGCATTATAAGGGACTGACCAAAATGCTCTGTGTTCTAGGAAATAATACACTGATTTAATTAGAGTTGGAGAGTGTAAGAAATCCCTTTTTGACATAATTTTTTCAGCCAGCACATCAGTATTAGATCACAGGTTTCCCACAGGCATATAGAAAATACATGTATGTAACATTATATGCACTGTTCAGAACAGTGTTCACCAGGTTTAGCTAGTAGTATAATATGCAGTTAATACCTGTATAATCATCCTCAATTTCCAATTTAACAAAGCAAAGCAGTACACCGAGGTATATATTATTCCAGCTGGTATTCCACTCATAAATGCAGAATCATATACATAGTAAATGCATATATAAACATTATATATATATGTGTGTGTGTATATATCTCTACACACATATGTATGGATATATGTATGCATATATCCACAAGCAGTGATGCAATATATTCCATGTCAGAACTCTCACCTAATAACAGTCTAGCCTTTCTTTTAAAATCTTTATTATTTAACAGTTTATGTAATAGTTTCAACAAGAAATGTGTGAGATTTTTTTTCAATATAGAAGCAACCTCAGTGTGTCATGACCTAGTACACTCCTTTGAAGAAAAGTGAAGTGCAAAGAAACGTAGTTCAGCAGAAGCTGTTGTACTAACACAGTGAGCTTTGTCACTGAACTTGTTTAGACAAACTTGAACTGGTTGTAAATCAAAATCATAAATGAGGCAGCAGTATTTGGTACACTTAAATTCTTTTCCTCTGCTGCTTTTAAGAAATGAGCATATCTTATTTTAGAATTCCTTTTCTGCTGTTAATCAGTTCTTCTTTCCAGAAGTATTCACAGCCCAAGACAAATTCTGGGAACAAGAGAAAATGCAAGATTCAGTTGGTATTCAATGACAATTCAGTCACTGGATGACATCCTTGGTCAGAGGACCAACAGAAGGCTGAGCTGTTACTTCCAAACCAAGAAAAATTCTCGGTGACCTTCAATTGAAATATAATCCAGACACCTTTTTATTACTGTTGTTCTGAAACTATTCAAGTTTTTTTTTTCTACATGAGAAAATGTGAGATTCAGAAAGAGAAGTAATTTTAAATGCCTTGCTTCCTTTATTATCTGTAATACAACTTGCTTTGACATAAAGTAAAATGATAATTGACCACAAGCAAAAAGATTTGCAAAAATCCATCATTTTCCATAGGACTAGACACAAAACTTTAAAGTATATCTGTAGTTCAGGAAGAGAAAGAGGACTTAGTCTTATTTTTAATTCTTGAGGAGAAAAACAGGGAAAAATTTTACAGAATTTTGTGGTAGGTTTACTGATACTTCTTTCATCATGAATGTAACTGAAAATTCAAAGAAAATAAACTTTCATCAGGATGTTTTCTGCATTTTAATTGGAAAGGATTTGAAAAATGTGTTTAACTAGGCATTTGCTGAGAGCCTCGTTACAGACGACTATTAGTGATGTTCCCTTTCATTGTTAATTCAAAATAGTTTACTCCAGTGATCCATAGGTTATACAACAAAAAGAATTGGATTAAAATGTATGTCGTAATTTTGCTTTTCCTGCATAAGGTAACTCTGAAGCATGGACAACTTGGAATAAAACTGCTTTTTCCTACATGACTTCTGCCATGTGTCAAGTTTGATCAAATATTGAAGTATGCTTATTAACCAGTAACCAATGCATTTCCTAAAAATATTTAACAAATGAAAGAACTGTAAGAGGACATATTTCTTTGTACATCCCTGTTTTGAAAGACACTAATTTTTAAAATTTATAATCTGTTTTTAAGATTATTTCTGGGAACATCCCTTAAGGTTGCCTGAAGTATCCTTGGAGCCTGAGTATAAGCTACCCATGTTCCTCTGGAAGCCAGTGGAGAATGTAGATGGTAGGGAAATGTAGATAAAAGTCTATGAAATCAGTACAACATAATAAAAAAAAAAGTTCTGAATGAAATCTCAAATAAAAAGAAATTTAGCTGTAATAATATATTTTTGCCTAATGTCTGCTTTAAACCAGCTCTGCAAAATTTGTCCTGAATTTGATCTAAAACAAATAGCAGAACTATTTAATTTTAAACATAACAAGAAGCATTCTCAAGGTCCATTGAAGAAAATGTATTCTGACTCAATTTTCAGTTTGCAGCCAAACTTTACATTTAAGAAAACTTATCATGCTTTTAAGTTCCATCCTAAGACAATAGGGGTCTAGCAAAATTGGATACAATCCTGAATATTAAGATAAGATTTATTCTGATTAATGAGACATTTTAGCTGAATTGTAGTTTCCTTAATTTGTAAGCTTCTGCTCATTCAATAACAACAATGGCAAGGTTTCATTCCACAGAAAGAATTATTTTTTTTTTATATTTGATTGATGTTATATGTGAACGCTATATTGATCTTTGACCCCACACTTTTGCTAAGCTGAGCCATTGTCCTTAAAGTGAACACATGTGTTGATATTCTGGGGGGGGGGTTGTGCCATTCTTGTGAAACCAAAGAAACCTGCATGATACTTATTCAACTACAGATTTTACCCATTTTTTTTCTCTAGACCTTTTTTCCTTCATTTTTTGTTACATTTATTCACAGTTGACCCAGTATTTTTGATGCTCTACAAGAGTATGTACTGTACTGCAGTATGCTAGACATCCCAGGGATCTGAATGACTAGTATAACGCCTGCATGAGAGATGAGAAGCAGAAGGATATTGTTGAACCTTTAAAGAAAGGTTGACATTTTCCTAGCCCTGAGCAACTCTCTCTGATACTGAAACTTTTGCAGCTTTCAACCCTTTGATTTATGAGCAAAAGTGTAATGCATCTTGGCCATTATGGAATCATAAAAATCCTCTATATCTTCCCATTTCATCTTTACTTAAAGAAAAAAAAAGTTACCTCCTTTACTGTTCTGCCTCTTTCTGCTTTTGGGATCTTTTTCTATTTTCTGGATAGAAGATTATTCAGGAAATATTTTATTTTTGTCAAAATATTATGAAGGCTTTCAGATGTTAACTCTCATTTCAAAAAGTTCTAAAAAGATTCCTGGAAAAGGTTTCAAATTCTGAAGTCAGAAACTTAAGTGCAAATTTAAGTGTCTAAGTGGTTAAACTCATAGCAATTTTGCTGAGAAGACAGGACAATGAAGAATAACTTTGAAAATCACAAAACATTAAGGTAAGTATGACAAATGCCGAAAATACACTGAGATCTCCACTGGTTTTGTAGGATTCACATCTCATGGGGTTTCAATCCACTTAAGAACAAAAACATAATTAGAATTAAGCTTGCTTAAGCTTACTGGTTTAGTGTAACTGTTTCTGCTCCAAGTAGTCTACAGGACTCTCTTTAATGTAATCATCCATTCCTGGTAACTGTATTGTTATACTGCACCAATAGAAAAATGTATTGAGACTTTTTAGTGGAGGAAGCATTTGTTATCTCTTCTTAAGGTTCTTGGTTGTAAATGATGTCTACAAACTCATGCAGTTTATCCCAGTTTTAATCTCACTACAATAAACAGTAAAATTTCCATCAACTGCACTGAGAGCAAAATGAGACAAATTGTAGCAGAGCATCTCTAAGGTTAGTGTGGACACTTTACAACAATTACATGAATTATATTAATTACATTACCTGCATCTGTGCCTCTGTTCATAGTGAAAAACAAGCTGGTCTTGACCTAGAAATTTAGTTCCTAATTGGGCTTATGCTTGTAAATCCTGACCTTCAATTGGATTTACTGATTTTGGTCCAACCTTACACTAATGTTGAAACTACACTGAAAACTAGGCTGATCTCTACAAGTGCATGCAGGCCCTCTTTGGCAATTAAATGTAGTGGTTTTTTGTTTTGTTTTGTTTTGTTTTTTTTGTCTTTTGTGACTAGAAATTGAGAAAAATAACCCTTCTAGCTGAAGGTCACCTTATTTGCTTTTGTTGATTTTTCAGAATCTACTCCTTCCAAATTACTTCTTCTTTCAGTCTTGCAAAGTCTAGCTACACAAAAAGATTTGAAAAGCAACTTTCTGTTATGCCATGCCTCTTCTAATAGTCTAGTAAATATTCTAGTCAGATAGTAAAAATTCACATGAAGACCTGTAAGAGCAAGAGAACTGAGACTTACATACCTCCCATAGAACTACATTATTGATTTTTGAAAGACTCAAGAGGAGACGTTCTGACTCTAATCTGCAGCTCTAAACAAAAAGGAAAATGTATGTATACAGAAACTCCTCACTTGACTCAGAAAGAACAAGTTTTGAAAGCTAGAAAAATAATAAAATCATTAAAAACCCCATAAGAATCATAAGCCCAGTTTTCAGGCACATCACTAGGTCATATGTTTTAGCACTTAACAGCAACACTGGAAAACTCTGGAAGCAATTCAGTTGCACATGTGTGAACATCTAGTGTCATTTGAGGCATCCTATGGAAACTCACTTATCTTCCAGCTGCTGCTTCCAAAGGATGTGGGACTGTCATATTTCACAGACAGCACACAGATGTCTTGGATTCTCCAAAGTATCTTAAGTGGCACTTCTGTTTATGAAACTGAAAGCCCTATATGAGGTTTAGATGCACTATTCCAAGTGAGAAAATAAACAGGAAATAGTTACTCAAATTTAGGTGCCTCAAATTTGGGGTTTTTTGTTTGTTTGCCTGTATGTTTGTTAGTTTGTTTTACAAAAAATCCAACCTATCTATCAGCACTTACAAAGTTATTAGAATAATCTGCAGTATAACTTAGCCTGCAAATAAGATCTGAGATACATGGTAGAGCAGTTGTCTTCTGAACTTGTTCCATTTTAAAACATCTCAAATTGATTGAAATATTGCTCTATACATCAAGTAACAGGACTGAGCAAGATACATATGGAAAACCCTCAATATTTTTGATGAGCCAACATACCACATACAAGTGTCATTAGACGTGTAAATTTTTCCTAATACACTGTTAACTTGGATGCTTTCCTAGACATCCTGAGAGAAAATCAGATACATAAATTCTGATAAGGAACAGTTTGAAAAGTTCTTTGTTTGAAATTCTTCAAGATTTCTAGATTTCCTCCAACAGTCTGCTTATTGCTACTGATAATCCATCCATATTATAAGGTAAACTCTTTCAGGAAATATAGCAAGGCAGTTAATGAGTTTGAGTAGTGTGGGAGTTAACCAAAGTTCATAGAAGTCAAAGGAAAGACCTTATTGACATAAATTTATTTGTACCATAACTAAAACCAAAAAAATATATATTATACTGCTACATTTCTCCCAGTCTACAGAGCCTCTGAATGTCATCACGGTGAGCTTTGAACAAAAAGATGGCAGTTAGAATCATTTAAAAATGAAAACTGAGATTATAATAACAAATAATATCATAGAAGTCATTGTATTTCATTTGAAATTCTGAAAGAAAATTCTTAAGACCTTACCCAAAACCAGAAAGCTCTATTACTGTTTAATATTCTACAGCTGATTTTCTCATAGGCAATATAAATTTCTTTGGATAAAATATTTGAATTTGCCCATCTTCCTTTCCTTGCAATGCTCCATTCTGCCTTACCCATATTTTTACCTCTTTCAGACTGATTCACTGCCTTGTATTGACAATTTCTTGTTGTTCCCCAGTGAGTTAACATGCTCTTCCTCTTTTTCATTTTGCTGCTGATTCCTTTGGGCAAAACAGTGCCTCCCCATCACACTGGAATGTCAAGAGACTTTATTAATACATTAAATAAATTGGATTGGGATTTCTAGATATAAAATACTGTAACCATAGCAGTTTATTTCATTCACTTCTATAACAAAATGAGACCTGGTTAAAAAAAAAAAAAAAACAAACAAAAAAACACACAAACAAACAAAAAAACCCCAAACAACTGTGAAGGGTTATCTTTAGGGGGAAGGGAAGGGCAGTTTTGTTCAAAAGTTTATTATCCTTAGCTACTAACATAAGAGAACATTTGTTTACAGAACAATGTGATATTAAATGAACATGAAGAAAAGCACTACCTGATTCAAAGTCTCTGAAAAAAGATTGGAATGAATGTTCATAAGACTACGGAGATTACATAATGATTCAGATAATTTATGGGATAAATTTCTTTTTGAAGCTCTGATCATAAGAGAATTACGGTCTCAGATATGCAAGGCATAAATAGGATTATGGTCAAAAGACTTGACGACAGAGTAGGAGTTGCTGTAAAAGGTGAACCATGGGGTTTATGTTTTTGCCTCTGATTTGAATGCAATAGCTCATACCCTAAGTAAGACACTTGTGCTGTAAGGAACCAAAACATGAAAACAGAGAGAGGGGCCACAACATCAACCATAATACTTTTCTAGTCCATTATCTTCTCTAACTATGGCAACTTGGCAAAACATAGGAACAGGCAAAACTATAGTGCTGTTTCTCCAGAATCTTCCCACTCTGGCAAGCCTTTTTTCACGTGCTTCCTGATCCAGATACATCATGTCATTTTGTATAACAGCCCTTGATTTTTTTCCAACATGAATTTCCTTCATCACACTTTCTACACCCGTGTTAATTTTTAGCATCTGAAATGCCTGTTGACAAGGAAATCCACCACTTAGATCTAATAAAAGTCTAAAGAAGCACCTCTTTCTGTTTACTCTGAACCTGCTATTTTCTCATTCTAGCTGATGTCCACACTTTACCACGTTTGAAGAGACTATGGACGTTCCTTCCCTTTCCTATGCGACACACAACTTTGCCATTCCCCTTCTTCTCCCTTTTTACCTTTTCTAGACTGGAAAATACTACTTTATTCACTAGCTTCTTTAATCATTCCCCATGTGAATGGCATTTTGTACCTGTGATTTTCTTAACAGCACCTCTATATAACTTTTTCCTGTTCTACTACATCCTTTTTCAGATAGGATGAGAAAGGAAACTCTAGAGAAAGAGATACACATTTCACTGACCACATGATTGGATCATGGTCTAAATCATGTGTAAAGATGCTTTCCGTTTTGTTTTGTTTTGTGTTGTCTTCTGGCAATTCCCTACATTGGGTTTGTTTTCTTGGTGGCGATGAACTCTGAAGAGCATATGAGCCCAGAGGGCTGGAAAGGCAAGTCCCCTTGGCAGTTAGAGCCTATGATTATTTTGGTAGTGTGTGTCCCTGCACTAGTGCTCAGATATGCTCACTGATGCAATCTCAAAATACAGATCCTGTTCTAACTCATCTCAGTCTGTGCTACAGCTGCTGTTTTGCTGAGATCTTTCTGTTAAAGAGCAAATTAGAATCTTCTGTTTTCTTTCTGCCTTTCCTCAGTCTCTCGTTTTGATAACTTTAAACGACTGAACTCTTAAAATATCTGAGTCCACATTCTCTCACTAAAAGGGCATTTTCCCCTTGATATTTTGGGATACCTTTCCTGCATTCTCTCCAAAATCTGTTTGAAAAGTGAACCTCCATAGTGAGATAAATTCTTACTAGTAAAACCCCTATTCAGTAATGATGCTTATTAATGACACTTTTTGGAAGCTTGTCAATTAATTACATGATTATTCAGGATAACAATTTTTTTTGTTATTTTTATTCATGCAGTCCAGAACAGTTTGTTTACATCTTGTGGTAAGTTAACATAGCATACCTTTGCTTCAGTTAGTTATCTTTATTTATTAAACCCATTTTCTCAAAAAGTGTAATGAGATTGTTGAACCAAATTTGTTCTACATAAAGCAGTGTTGACTGGTGTTAAGTGCCTCTGTATAAGAATTAATGCAGAAAGAAAGATGGAGGAGCAAAAAGGGACAGCAGAATGAAGGGAGGAACAGAGATACTTGGGATATCTTAGCACTTCAAGTGAATGTGTAGCATAGACTTAAACTAGAGAAAATTGTTTGAACAATGCATTTGAGGCTTGTATTTCTAAGGCTAATTCCATTCAACAGAGTTTCACTGCTTTATCTTAACCAATTATCTACCTTTAAACAGTTAGATTTTCGTCTTGCACCTGTTAGATCAGTTTCTTGTTGTATTAAGTCACAATACTTGTGAACATTGTCTTTGGTTGAAAATGACAACCAGATGACAACAAGCGGAGTTTGCAAATTGAAAGTATTGTCTGAGAATTTGGCAAAAAAAATGAACTACTGAAGTCTAATTCTAATTTTAGGCATGAAATTTTCCTAATTAAAAACATATTAAGCATGCATATGTATATTATTTAACATTTTTAGTAAAAACTTAGAATTTTCACTTGATAAAGTAATAATGAACAGAAATGAAAATTAGTTCAACCATTTAGGTATTAGAATTCTTTTATTAGACTCTTTGAGTAGAAAACTATTTCTGACTGAGATGTTGTGAATTTTTGCAGCAATAGTTTTACACCTAAGGTGTCATTTTCTTCATGCAGAGGCAGCGATGAGATGGAAAAGAGAGACAACAGAAACTTATAAATTTGAAGAAAAATAAGCCTTAAGCTAATTTACCACAAAATCATTAATGTCTTAAACAGGATTCAGAGGTTTCAGAACTAATCACTTCATCATCAGAGTACAGAATGCTTAATTGGAGATGTAATTGTAAAGAATAAAAATTAATAAAATAAAAATATTCGAGTGAATGTAATCTACGTCTGAGATAACAGCTATTCTGCAAAGGCAAATCCTGTCATTTAGTAGATTCTCATATGTAATTCTTCAAACCCTGTGTTTGATCAAGATAATACAATTCTGATTCATTATTTTTTTCTTATTACAGACAGCATTCTTGGATTGAAAACTGGGTTTGCAGATTGGATTTGTAGACAAACACATAGAAAAAAAGTCTCTTGTACCAAACAGATAATGATAGACCTGGGGCTAAACTGGAATATTTTTTTCTCTCAGATACTAGAGTTAGTATGACAATGTTTATGGTCTCTTTCTGCAGCAGCTCTTCTAAGACTACTCCCACTGATGTATTCACTTGCTTAGTCTTCCACACAAAGAAAGTGCACCCCTCTTTCAGCTTTCCTTCATCTAGTTTTACTGTTTTTAAAAAAATTATTTGATAACACTGTTTTCATATATTGTAACTATCATCTCCTTCCCACAGCTTCTGGCAGCTATATTGCTCTTATTGTCATCAGAAATTATAAAGAATTTCCATTATTAATTTACAATGTTAACTTCAAAATGTTTACAGCATGAGATTATATCCCTCTAGTCTTCTTTTCTTGGTGATTACGTGTAGCTGCCTTCATATCAATTGATAGTTCCTATTTCCAACAATTACTTTCTTTTAAATTTGTTTCTTTAACTTAAAAAAAAAAAAAGACAAACTTCTATTTGCAATCTCACTGCTCCCTCTCCATTGCAGCAATGTATATTAGCATGATGACTCCCTATGTAATACTCCTGATTAAATGATTATGAACATTAACTTGTTTAACTAATGTTACCAGTTTCTGTGTTAAACTGCATTTTATCCTACTTGTGTAAATTTATTCCCCAACTGGGGCAGATATCCCAGACTTCAAATATTGGAGACTATCTTTTTTTTAATGAATATAAAAAAGGGTTCATATATTTTGCATTTTGAAGGAACTACAGATATGCTAAACAAATAAGTAAGCACACTTTTATCTTTTAAAGGAAAACAAATGGCTTTGGATAAATCTACAGCTAAACTACATCAGGTCACAATGTCTGAACCTCATAAATTAAGAAGCTGTTTGATCATTATTCTTTTGCTAAAGCTAAGGAATTATAGAATTATGCCATTTTTAGCAGATGTGATTTTTTGTTCTTCACAGTGAAAACAAACAAAAAAAAAGGAAAACCTGATTTATTTTTCCAAACTAAAATAGCTAGTAAGTAGGTAAATTCATATTTGCACAGTTCTACATACAAGAGTTCTTTATGGTTCACAAAGACACACCTGTGGAGCTGTGCAAATAAGTTTTTTTTCAGTTCAACAACAATACTGGTTTTAAGTAACATTGAAAACTTATTAGTACAGAGAATAATACCTTCCTTTCCAATGGGAGAAGAAATGCCCATGTGTGATGTTACTGCCTTCAATGTCAAGCAGGAAGGATGGGATGATGTGAGAGAAAATCCATGACAGAATCTTTCTGGATTATGGACAGTTTACAAAAGTATATTTTAAATTTCATACAATCTGAAAAGATATTAAAGTTTGGTTTTTTTCCAAATGGTATTAATTTAATCAAGTTTACCTCCTTTCTCCCTCTTAAAGATTCAAAATTGCTTCTTGAAGCTTTAAAAGACCTAACAGTAAAAATTAGAATTCCAGAAAGCACACCAGAAAGAAAGCAGAAATAGTGAGACAGGCTTTATAAATTCTGTATTTGAGATATTGTTGCCAGTGAGTTGCCAGAAACATCTTTGATTGTCAGAAAAATCATTTTCTTGACAGGAGAGGATAGCCACAGTGAGTGTCAGGCAGAAAAATCAGAGTTAATGGTCCACCATGAAATTTTTGTTTCAAAGGAGGATTAATACTGACAGCTCAAGTGAAGACAGGGACTTGCATATCAGATATCTCAAAAAAACAGTCTCACAGTTGTGTATGAGAAATACAAATTACCTGAATTCACATGTTTTCCTTCACAAATGGCCAAGTGGGTAAAAAATAAATAAACAGGATAAAGTTTTGAAATGCTGGGGATGTAAACAGGTAACAGAAAAGATTTGGGGCTGTATTCACTCGAGAGACAAGTACAAAGATAGTCACATTTGCACCCAGAGTATCATTCTAGGCCAAATTCTAACCTAAAATATAATTATCTGATAGTTGCTTTAGCAGTCGCAGGCCCACTCCTTGGAGGTGACATGTATTCCCACCATTGATAAATGACAAAAAGCATTATATGAATAGTCACAAAGACTAAAAGAAGAACTGAATAAGGATTAACTGGAAATTTAAAGGGACATAAGTGAATTTCTATTGATGGAGTGAGCTAAAGCTGTATGGAGACTCTGACTTAATACACAGACTGGATTGGTGTGTCTTTTATTACTCCCAAGTAAACATGGGCCCTAAAAATCATCACAGATCTGTGATATTTTTTGAGGTCAAATAGGAACGTAAATTGGTAGCTTTGCTACTATTTATTTCCAATAAGCTATAAAGAAGCCTCAGCTTTGAACACCCAAAATTCCAGTGGGAATTGGTCCTGAAATGAACGTGTACCTGGAGTCTAAGAACTAGAGTTATAGATTTGGAAATTGCATTGATTTCAGGCTTGTGGATGTAGGTGAATAATAAACAACGTCTTCCAAAGCTTATGAACCAGCGAATGGTAATGAATTTAACACTGTATTTGCTGTGTGTTTTCTGGATAGGTAACAGTACTAGCATTCACAGGTTTGTATTAACATTTTTCTAAAGCGGTTCTCCTTGATATACTTTCCTACCAAACACTTATACATGCAATTGTATAGGGTTCTTCTGTGCGCCACCGGCAAAAAAGTCTGCTTCAGAATGTAGGCATCCATTCACTTATTTTTCGAGCTATTCTTGACTAAGTAGAAAAAGGAGAGCCATATTGCCTAATGACTGAAAAGCATTGGCTAAACCATCAAGAAAGCTGTCAAGAATTACTCCATGCTATTCAAGGATAAATGTACAAAATTGTCTTAATCCTTTGAAAGAGCTGATCAAAATGATGACTGTTAAAGCCATAAAGGAGCTTTTGAGCTCTGAGTGCCCTAAACTGTGTATTTTGGTTAGCTGCATTTTGGTTTTGCTTTGAGCAAGTATACTGTTCAGTGAGAATAATCTGGGTACATACAAAGTATATAGACTGCATGATTCCCTTCCCAGTAAGCTGAACTTTTGTACTGGCAAAACTATTCTCCCATTAAAAGAGTATCAACAAGTGCAGCTGGTTATCTACCTAAGTTCAATGAGATATGATATATAGGATCACTTCGCATTTTCTTTTTTTCAAAGTGAAATATGCTGCCCACTAACTACAATCAAAACCCAACCTAAATATGCAAAAGTCCTTCCCAGTAGCACTTTCTAAAGAGGAAGACTTATCTTTAGATGGGACTTAGGCTGAACACACACACAGTCTCACCTAAATTTTATTCCTAAACAGAAACCGAGACCCCAGACTTCAAATATTACCTTATACAAAAGTCCTGTTGGTCTTTCTAGTGGAAAAGACCTAAAAGAAACAAAGAACATAAACTGATGGTATTTGTTGGATTGAAGGCAAGGACAGCAATTAGAAACCTTGTTTTGTGGAAGGTAAATTTTACTCTGAGTCTTTCTGCACCACTGAATCCAAAAACAAGCTTTCTGTCCACACTTTATACTAGGCTGATTTTCCTCTAAACAAGCATGTGCAGAGGAGCAGAATAAAGTCAGGAAAACAATTGCTCAATGGTATGAATCTCTTCTTTCCTAGTAAGTGAGGCTTCTGCAACCTTACAGGCCCTCAAGAACTACTATTTTTTTACAAAGGGATCTCAATAAGGTTCAAAGTGATGAAAATTTTAAGAGCTATGAATTCTTTTAAATTGTGATGAACACTTTAAAAGTTATTAATTCATTTAAATTGTATGTGCATCTTTTATCAGGGCCAGCATCTTTCACTTCCAGTTTTCACTGTGGCTTATATTTCCTATACTTAAAAATGAGCTCTGTTCTGAACTTTGCATAGTACATCATGTACTTGATGGATCAAGTTCACACTGAAGTCAACAAATTTGACTCAAGGGTAAAGCAATAAACATATTTTCAATAGGAATTATGATGAACATTGTTGTGATGTCATAGTTCAGATTCTCTGTGAGGTGTTATAAAGATAACCCATATCTCAGATAACTTGAACTTTGAAAGTATCAATGCTTAAAAAATAAGTCCTCAGTAAATCAGTATCATAAGGTGATCAACATAAAAGCAGAAAACTACAGAGGTTTTGATAGATGACTAGAGCAGAAGAAGCAAGGTTTGAAGAAGAGCAACACGAAAAAGTTACTGAAGGAGAAGAAGGAAGCTGTGGTCAGATCACATAGGGGAGAAAGTGAGCTTTTGGTTAAACTTTTACTTTGATTACTCTTATTAAATTTTCATAGGTTCTGAATGACAGGTGAGTTTTTACCTAGAAGTACAAGTTATAAATGCAAAACTGGAGTCCATGAATGGAGGCTATTTTCCATTTTTTGCAATTTAGGAGAAAAATGACTTAAAAACTAATATATTTATATTTTTGGATTCTCTAAGTAATGTGAGGAAAGAACTTAATTGCCATATACACTGTATTGCCTAGATACTAAATGAGGGAGATGTTAGGAAGATGCTAAATCTGCTAAATCCCAGAGAACAAACTTTTTAATTTCTGTCACTAAAAAAACAATGTTCCGTTCCTATTGCCTTGGGTGTGTATGACTCTGGGTGATTCACTTTACCTCTTCGTGCTTCAGTTTCCTGATCTATTACATCCTCTCTAAAGCTCTTCAGTATGTGATTACAGAAAGAGCTAGCTAGTATTTCTTCTGAGCCCTGAGTTTTGCTTGAGGAGACGTATGGATCAAATGAAACAGTATTAATACAGAAGGAGTGTTGGGAAGGATTTATTTCTGTGGTGATGTAAAACGTAGACTTCTCTGCATCACTTTCTTATTCATGGCTTACTTCACCGTCTTTCCTTTCAGACATTGTATTTTCTATAAGTTAGTTTGGATTGGAGGGGATGGGGAGTGGTGTGTGTTTTATTTTTGTTTTGTCTTGTTTTGTCTTGTTTTGTTTTATTATTGTTATTTCCTCTATTTTTCTCATAATAGCTTAATCTGTTTAGGAGCTCATGAAATTTTACAGGGGTGAAGATTGGTTTTCTTGTCTTTTTAATCTTGAACCTAGGTCATTTACAACTGAGTAGCCAATATTGAAATGGTGAGGTGTTGCAGGATGTAGCACTGGAGATGCAACACAGTTTAGTTAGGCTGAACCCTTGTGACAGATAGCGAAGTAAAGCAAACATGTAAGTATGCAACAAGGTTACAATTTTCTATTACAGTACTGTAAAGCCCCAAATGTAGTATAGAAGAATAATCATACCTCTTGCTTCCTTGAATCTGAAAAGGATTAAAGAAATTTGACAACACTTCTTCTGCCCATTTGTAGAATAGCTGATCCAGAAGACAATGTGCAATTTAATGCTGGTGGTTTGGACTACTGTCCACATCCAGTCCTAGGAGAAAGCAGGAAAATTTGCACAGTCTCTACGGTATAGCAAAACTCAAGTTTGCCAGCATCCATACAGTCTTTGTATATGAGATTAACAGAATCTTGATTTTGAAAACGTTAAGAAAAACATTGATTTTCCTTGGAGCTGTATATATCTTCTACTCACACTCTCATGAGGCCTTTTCTTTTCCATTTCTAATTTCACTTTAAGTGTTGAAGTTCTTTTTTCCATTTGATTTGCTGTCTCAAACTTTGTGAAAGCAATGTGTAGGCCTTCAAAAAGACTTCTATAAATTTTCACTTAATTTCTCGCCCTCTTGCCTTTTAGGGAATTGCAAAAAAAATATTTTTTCATTCCTCCTAAGTTCTCTGTTTATTCACAATATCTTTCTTGAACTACTTATTCACACAGTTTTACACTCTTCCTTTAATCTTTTCCCTTTGTTGGGATACACAACTCCTAATAGCTTTAATAGTTTGACTGGAAGAAATTCCAGGGTTATCTCACATTCAGGTCCCTGACCTCTTCAGTCCAATTGACTTTACTAGTGATTCCTTCAGTTCATCAAAGTTCGCTCTCTTTTAAAATCCAGAACCTTCATTCCCTCCTTTCTTTCCCTGTAGTCCAATTTGACCTCACAGCTGAATATGCCCTGTTCTCTTTTCCCTGTTTCTCATGCTTTTTACCAACTTTTTGCTTTATGTCCTTGGATTTCTTAAAGTATTATTTTCTTCATGACTGATAGTAGTGTAGAGTGAGAACAAAAAGGGGTCAGTTGTCCTTTGGAAAAGTTTTCAAGGAGAGCACAGGGGAGTTCTATTTTAAGGGTTCTTTTTTCAGGTATCTGTGAAGACAGAAATCCTTTGACTAACGTTATACAAAAAGTCAGAAGTTTTTTTCTGTTGTTAACATGCTGGGTTTTTTTCTGATCACTCATCTTTCCAGAGCTTGGTTTGTATGCCAGCCCCTTTGATATGGTGCATGATACATGGTACTAAGTGTTCACCAGTGGGAGAAGCTGTAGAGTGAAGATGTCCTACCACACAACCTAATCCTGCAAACATGTGCTTCTCCTTTGTGAAGTTAGAGATTTCATTGTAGTTTTCACTGACAAATATTTCAGGATTTAAATGCATACTAGTGTTCCTTGGGAATGCACCTTTAAAGGAACAATTCATCTTGTTAAAAAAAAAAATTAAATATTGTCTGTAAACTTAACCAAATACTTTTATCCATGACCTCCTGATGATCTCTAAGGACCTAATTCCAAGCCCCTTTGGCAAGCCAGGCTCCTCAGAAGCAAAGCTTATTGCCTCTCTGGCTGATTGTCTCTCTTTGGTATATTTATATGAGTAATTAGCTTTACTTTCTCAAGTATTGCTTTTTCCCAGACATCATTGTAGTCTGAAAAAGTAAGTCTTAGCAAAAAAAAAAAAAAAAAAGAAAAAAAAACTCACCTGACTTAAATCATCTGAACAAATTAGGAGCCGTACCACAAGCTAGACTAAAATATGTGATTTCTAGGTATATCTAGAAGGTGGATACTGTTGCCCTGACAGATTCCAAAGGCATTGGCATTTCTTAGCTGACAAGGTAGCTATTTTATCTCTAGATTTCTATACAGTAAATTGAGTAGCTCTAAAGAAACTTGTTTTCTCAGTAGTAGCCTTTGTATTTAGACTAAGGCTAAACTGGGTTGAATTTACCACTCTTGAGATAAAAGGTCCTTTTTATTTCATGACTATATTACCAAATAAAAAATTTAAAGCTACCTTTAAGATTGCTTTTGGCTTGAATCTTAGAACATACAGTAGGAGCCTAGCTATGCTGAAAATTATTGACAGCCCTTTTTCAAAATGGTCTGAAACTGCCACCTTCTGGCGGTTTTCATTGCTTCCTACACTAGTCAATAGCAGAGCTACATTATTGTTTGGTCGTAGCTTGGAACTCTGCTGTCAGTGCAAACAGTACAGAAAGTGAAATACATAATAAAGCAAGCTTACCATCTTTACTGTCAGAGAGACAAAATAAAAATAATGTCAGTCTATCAGATGACCATCCAGGTGTTAGAACTTCCTTGGTCTTCAGAACCACAGGATATAGCCAAGTATCACAGACTCTGAAGCAATTTTTCTTTTACCATACATACTCTTTCTCTCTTTACGTATATTGCTAGCACCCATTTCTTTCTGTCTACTTTCAGTGTGATGTTTCTTCTATCATTTTAGACCATCCATTTTTCCATTCTGTTCCTTCGTTAAGCTGGGCTCTATGCTTTTAGGGCCTTGTCTTCAGTTTACACAGGTAGTAAATGACAGAATACATTGTACTTTCTGCAGTGATACCAGAGAAGATGAGTGAAGAAAAGAAAGAGGAGTACTTTCTTTCAAAAATGTTCAGAATAGTTGGAACTGTTTCTAATTGGCAGCCACAAAGGGTTTGAGCATTTTTTCTTTTTCTTTTTTTTTTTTTTTCCTCTTTTCTGGACAGATAAAATTGGATCCCTAGTAGCAGTGGAATTTTCTGGCTCAGTGTTGGGATGACAATGTGAAAAAAATATGTCATTAATCATTGTCTTTTGTCCGTAGGGCAAGAAGCAACGCCCTATCAATCTGATTAATGGAGTTACCCCACAGTGTAAAACAGAGGTTCAGTGCCCACCCACAAATACATACTGAAGATGCTTGGGCAAGTCAGAGCTGCTTCTGTGCAAAGATTTCCCCAGATTAATATCTCTAACTAATTTAAGTGGCTTTTCTTAGTTTTTGGAAAGACTACTGCTGCTGCATTTTGATTTTCCCACATCAGCTTGCAGTTACTAGAATACCAATATCTGGAGTTGCCTAAGAAACATATAGTACCACTGAACTTAGAAAATGAGTGCCAATTACATGAAATTAGCTGGTTTTTACAATATGCCAATATTGTGCTGAATCTCACAAAGAGGTTCCTCCTCAAGATGAAAGAGCAAAGAAAAAGCTACACAGTATATTACCCATAGAGATCATCTCCAATGTATTACACAAATTCCAAAGAAATAATGACCATATATTAAATTTTTCAGAAACTAATAGGTTTTTCCAGAAAGCTTCAAGGTTTTCTTTAAGAAATATATCTTGTGGGCAAGAAAGTAAGACGTGTAATATTCTCCCATTCAAGTATTCTTTCTTCTTCATTTAGCAAGGTCTCCCATGTAGGCAGCTAGTTTCTTCATACAAAGCAGTATAATTCCTTTGGGGGGGGGGGGGGGGGGACAC
>NW_009632789.1:0-4111 GCF_000690535.1 Cariama cristata | reverse complement strand
AAACAAACAAAAACCCAAAAACCCACAACCCTTTCATTTTCTACTGAAATAACAGATCGCCATAGTGCATGCCTTTCTATCTCTAGAAAAATATTGAGTATTAAAGTAGAACAGAAATATCTATAGAGTGGAAATATCTAACTTTCTTTTTCTTTGTTATTTTTTTTTTGTTTGTGGTTTGGTTCGTTTTTTTGGTTAGAGATCAGTCTAAAATTCAACAAAAGTATTATAATATTTAACTCACCAAAAGACAGAGGAACTACTCTGTGATGAAGAACTACGAAAATACACTTTCAGTCCTTTCTACTTGAATTTTCTGTCAAGAAAAGTGAATGAATAACCTACTGCTGAACACTGGCCATCTGTAAACACACACACAAACAAACAATAAAACACTATAGAAAGTTGATTACAAAATTAGTGTTTTCTTTCACAACATACATCAATACACAAAATCCTGTCGTATGGAGGCTAATTTTACTAAATTGAATATTTTGACTGTGAAAATCCAAGTCATATTTCACAGTATGAATACATATTCCTTCAGTCACTGAGGGATAGTAAACATTATGTCACTTAAAATCTTCTGTACAGCTCCTGTAAAAATATGAATTAATACAAAGTACACAAAAGTATATAATTCTTCCAACAATCTTCTTTCAAGTGTTTGAGGCTTGTCTGTTTCCAGTCCTCCCATTTTTGTTCCAGTTGACCTACCTTTAATTTTCATTTGTAGGAGAAATTTTATTTTTCAGTTTGTATGATTTCCTAGGCTTTCTGTGCAACAACAAAGCATATTCAGACAAGGAATATTTAATTGACCGTATGGTATGTTAGTAGATCAGGTCTTTCTTTCCTGTTTAGAATATTCTAATACTACAAAAAGAATAGAAAGTGGAGCACTTCACCATAGTTAAACCAGATTAATAATAATTTATACACTACCACTATTAGAATTAAATTAATGCAATCAGATTCTACGGAAAGATGAATTAAATTGATTTCTTTAGCAGCAGCTAGCTAAGATTTGCCACTACATCTGAATGGTTTAGCTTAGATTAGGATCAGAATAATCACATTGCAGCAAAGATGAGAGCTGGCTCAAATCAGAGTTCCACAGCAGTTCTGTATCTACTCATGTTTTAAATAAATAAAGTAAAATAGTAGTTAGAAAACTGAGGGGTAGAAGGTTACCCCATTATTGGATTATTTGAAGTTTTTGTCCAATGAATCTAAGCCTTACATTTTTTAGTTTTCTGATTTCTAGGGATGGGTTTAATGCAAAGTCAAAAGGTAAGAGCTTGAGAAGGACATAGAGCAGAGCAGGTCAGACAACTTTAGCTTAACATTCCGACGAGATGCATTTGAACTTCTTTGGACATGTCTTGAATGTCAAATTAAAAATTATTTTGTATTCTGTAAAATTACACAAAGACAAAAGCAACTGGAATGAGAATAAAATATTTTAACTAAGAAAAAAAACCAAAAAAACCACAAACATAACCAACCATCAAAACCCGAGAAACCCTCCTTTTCCATAGGAATAATCAATATTTTTAGTTTTTATTCTTTTTCAGAAATTGTAGAATTTTTTAAAGCTAGTTATTTTGATATTGCCCATCCCAGAGTTTAGCAAGATGCATACATATGTATTTCTTAAAAAACTGGTTTTAGAATTTTAAGTAATCCTTTAAGTTTTTCAATGCATCTGATTGATGTGAAAGGATTTAACCCTTCTTTCAGAACGGAAAAACACTTCTCAAAACGAAACACCAATCACTCTAAGGAAGTTGTTTTCCACACCTCTATTTGAAAATGGTTTTGCTCAGAGATTAAACAAGCAGTCACTATATAAAAGTGAGAAAGAGGGAGAAAGAGTAAAAAGAAATAAAAGAGTGACTTCACAGTATAGTACCTGGGTAGGAGAAGAACTGATTTCTGCTACTATTTTGAAAATTGTTTGTATCTATTATACACATTGTTGCTGAGTAAAACACAGGCAGTGTTCAAACCACTTGCATCTACAGTTGGAAGGTACAGGACCACAGGACAATCCAGGCTGCTGGGGACCTGAGGAGGTCTCCACCCCGACACCTTGCCCCAAGCAGACTCCACTGTGGGCTCAGACCAGATTGTTCAGGGCTTCACCCAGACGAAATGTGAAATACCCAGGGATGGAGACAGCCCAACCTCCCTCAGCTCCTGCTCCACCTCTGGGCTGTCCTCAGAGGGAAAAGGCTTCTTCTTATCTCCAGCCTGAGTTGCTCATGTTTCAGCTTGTGCCACTGCCTCTCACCCTCCCACCCCACACCCATGTGAAGATCCCAGCCACATCTCCTCCATCCCTTCCCACCAGTGCTGGGGATGCTGCTGGGTGCCCCTTCTCCTGGCTGAACCAGTCTCAGTCCTGCAGACTCTCCTCCCGGGACAAGGGATCCAGCCCCACCGCCTGGGGGCCTCCCCTGAAGTCCTGCCAGCTCATATCTATTTTTCTTGCTCTAGGAGCCCAAAACTGGATACTGAAAGAGTATCCTGATGTGGTCTGATGAACACTTAGCAGAGGGGACAGTCCCTACCCTCCTCTGGTACTCAGGTCCATGCCTTGCCCCACCAGCCCCACCCTGTATCGCTGCAGCATTCTGTCTTCCAGTGTAGGTCTTGGCCTGGTCCTTGCTGAATTTCATAGGGTCCCATGAGACCTTTCCTCCCTCGTCCACCTCCACCTGAATGGTGGCCCAGCCCTTGAGTGTGTTGACCAGTCCTCCTTGGTGTCATCTGCAAACTTGATGCATGGGCCCTCTGTCACCTCCTCTGGGTCACTGGTAGAGTTGTTAAACATGACGGGTCCAGGACTGACCCTACAAGACCACAGTTGTTGGACACAATCGATTAACCATGACATTTTGAGCCTGAACATCCAATTGTTTCTTTCACTCACCTGATTGTCCTCACACGTAGTGTAATATGCTAAGTTGGATACAAGAATATTGTGGAAGACAATGTCAAAAGCCTTACTGAAGGCAAGGTACATGGCATCTGTTGCTATCCTCCCATCCACAGATCCCAGCCTTTTTATCACAGAAAGCAATCATTCTCCTTCTTCTCTGCAGCGAAGAGAAAAAAGTGAACCCTGACACTGAAGTGACCATAGGGAGACCTGAGGAGTATTACAGAATTTAGGTGCTTAACTCTGCGCCAGCGTAGAGCAGGTTTCTGTTTGGTTTCTATTTTTATTTTCCAAAAAGAATTGATGAGCAATTTGTTATGAACTAATAAGTTCTCTTCCACCAATTATTCCACTGCATGATCTGTGATTACTAATACCCACAGTGGTCTGTTTACCCCTCTTTCACTGAGTGTCAAGTAAACGTAATTTATCTTGAATTTACTGTGCCTAGTGCATGCAGCAATATGGACAGACAATAATCTATTTGGACGAGCATTCCTTTAATTAACAAGTCTGGAGAATTACAATGTATATAACCTCCTTCACATGTTAAGCACTCACAGGAATCCAGGACTGAAGCACAGAGCTGATAGATGCTGATTCCAAAAACACAACAGTAGGCATTTAAATGCTTCTGAAATCCATCTGGCACAGATACCATCCTGAAGTGGGGGATCTCTGTCATGTACTTTAACTGGAGGATGGTACCTAAAAGAGTCAGTACAGCAGTGGCAAACACTTTGACAGAAGAGGACAGGTGAGTTGTGGAGCTTACAGGGGAAATGGTCTCTTAGATGCTCCACAGAAGACTTAGTCATGGTGTCTGTCACTCAGTAACTTCTGCTAACCTTATACTGCTGAGTCACACCCAGCTAGGAAAACACAGCCAGGTATTTGTCTTATGACACAGAATTTCACTGCTCTGTTTCTACAGAGAGGAATGATAAACTCGTTATTTTTAGAAAGCATTGTTTCAAAGGGAACTTTTGTAAACCATTGCAAGTGACTTCACCCTAACTCTAGTAAATTATATGGAATCCTACTTAAAAGCAGCTAAGAAAACAGCATGATGTTAACTTGCATAGCTTCGGGATTTTTGTTCCTTTTGTGTTACCTGGCTTTTTTTTTTTTTTTCGGTTTCTTTTCTTTTCTTTTCTTTTCTTT
>NW_009632788.1:91069-92511 GCF_000690535.1 Cariama cristata | reverse complement strand
GGCACTCCCTGCAGCCTGAGACCTGTGTGACTGCCTGTCTTTGTGGGAGCTCCGTCTCGGTACCTACCTCCTTTCTGGTGAGCAGAGCACACATGGCTTTCCACTGTGTGGACACCATGCCTCGGCTGCTTCTCGGAAGCTGATAACCCCCAATCGAACTGACAAATCTCTTGTGCCGCTGGGGACGACAGCGCCCTTTCTGCGCACCCTGCCTGCGTGAACTGCCGTGCCACACCCTGGCAGATGCGCCAGGTCCTGTTTGCCCGCCTTGTTTGCCGTGTTCCCTAAGGGCGCTTAATTACACAGAAGGGACTTCATGTGAATACACCCATCCTGAGCAATGTACACAGCCAAGACAAGCTGCAAGCCTGCCTTTACTGTACAGCATAATTTGACAGGCATGGGCACAGCATGGCAAAAACTTTTTCTCTCTAACTATTTTACTCTAAGAGCTAAAAACTGTCCATCATTTGAGTAAATTAGGTAAGGCTATTGGGATATTTGAACATCATTCAAACCTTTATCATTGTTCTACATCTCTGCCCATTGAGTTTTTCATTTGTGCACTTTTGGCCTTATTTATAAAAGTAGTATTGACTTGAAATTGAATAACAGCTTTTTACTGCTTTTATTGTTTTGTTTTGCTTTGTTTGGTTTGATTTGGTTTGGTTTGGTTTTGGTTTGGTTTTTTTACCTAAGACAGGATTAAAAGCATTTCTGTCTTTAAGTAATTAGTGGATATATTCATCTTTGTTCTGTTTCTTTTCAGTTTTCCAGTGTTAAAAAGAAACCTACATTTCCTTTCTGAAGTTAGAATTTTTAAATTCAAGTGTAAATAATTTAAAATATTTTAATTTTCGTCTAGTTAAAATGCTCAAGACAGCTTACTAAGGGTGAAAAAAATCTCATGATTTTATTAGCTTAGTAAAACAGCTAATTGTGATTGCATTTAAAATAGGAAAAAAAAATGCTTTCTCACTTCTCTTCAAATCACTCGTGTTTTCACAAGAACTATCTGTCCCCACCTAACATCAGCATCATCTACTCGTTAATTTATTATAATAATAATAAATGATAAAAAGTTCAATTTTACAGTGCTAACCATAGATTTTGCTTCTCTGTCCCCAAAAGGATTGTAGCCTTTTGATCTTCATTTTAAATGGAATTTCTGACCAGTCAGCATTTGCATACCATTTCCTATATATAAGTCTGCACCCCTGTTTTCCAGCACTGACAGGTGCCCCCACAATACAAAAATTAAAAATAAGAATGAGGAAATAAAGTTTTGCCAAAGCTATCCTGTATACATGGGAAAAGGTGTTCCTCAAAGGTTTACATAGTGAAAAATATGGGCTGGTTTTCATGGAGACCATATCCCTACCTAATTTCAAATCCCTACTCTGAAATGTGGTGTCTTTTATTTAAAAGTCTCCAGATTTTTT